>NC_135013.1:8307500-8595000 GCF_051020955.1 Megalopta genalis | reverse complement strand
TCTATTTTCATTCCAGGCGGGATAGCCGGGGCGCGGGGCGCGTCGCGCGATCCGGTTTACCGATCTCGTCCAATAAACATCGGGACATCAGCTGAAAAACCGCTTGTCCGTGCCCGCGGACGGAATCGCGGCGGCCGCCACCTGATTTCGACGATTCCCGGTGAAAGATCGTCGGCGACGAGGCGCGCGCGCGCGCGCGCGGCCGCGGCCCGGCCATCGGTGCGCCGATTTAATGAATGGCTGGCATCGACGCGTTAAGGATTCTCCGGCTGAAACGCCATTACCTCGATCGATAAGCGTTAGAGATTCAATAGCACGGTGTAATTAAATGCCGCGGGGACATGCGTACCGTTTCGCGGGTATATCGCCGGATATCAGCGTCCAGAAACGTCTCTCCTAATTGACGTGATTGGCATGGTGGTCCGTACGTCGTCGACGACGACGATTTTATTATTTACTTTCTGGATCGCGATTCCTTCGTCCCCCCTCCCACCTCTTTTTTCTCCGCCTGATTTATTTCTTCGGCTCGGTAATTAAGAGGCTGCGGATATTTAATCGAGATGCAAAAGACGAGATGAGGAAAAACTGACTTCGCTAATTAACCGGTTAACTGTACCCGACCGCTTGGTTAAGAGCGCTTCTCGCCTGCTAATTTGCCAATTTTTGCGGACGATGTTCGAGAAAATATTTGGAACCTCGCGCGCCTATTATCGGTTTAATTCTTTAGGGAAACTCTCTGGGGTAAAGCTGTAGTTGCTCGTAGTTGTACAGTTTGGTATTTTAACCCTTTGCACTCCGCTGTCCCCTCTCGCGGGACATTAAAGTTTATTAGTGATTACGGGGAATTGAGTTATTTCAGCGCAACTTTTTCAGACATGCATGTTTCCCTAAGTTTTCTCTTGAAATGGCACAAGAAATCAAATCAAAATATAGTAAAAGATATAATAATATAGTAAAGATATAAAAGTATACTATACTATATATATAACTATATTATATAGTACTACTATACTATACTACTACTACTACTACTACTATATACTATACTAGTACTATGCTATACTATACTATACTATACTATTCTATACTATACTATACTATACTATACTATACTATACTATACTATACTATACTATACTATACTATACTATACTATACTATACTATACTATACTATACTATACTATACTATACTATACTATACTATACTATACTATTCTATACTATACTATACTACACTATACTATACTATACTATAATATACTATACTATAATATACTATACTATACTATACTATACTATACTACTACTATACTATATATAACTATATTATATAGTAAGTATATAAAAGATATATACAAGAAATGTCAGCGAGTTTTGACGAGAACGTGAGAGGCGTGCTCACGACGAGCACTTCAAAGACGCCACTTGAAAAGTGCTATAAGGCAAGTTCGTAGAAGGAAGATCGGTATGCGAACGTAGCACGCACTGTATAGTGAGATTTATAATCATAAAATCTGGAGGAAAAGATTTTCAAAGCTGAACTCGGTCTGGTTTGAAGCGTCGAGCGGTATAGATAGATCTAACGAGTGAGAAAATCGGAAAAGTGATTCTTCTCTTGGTAAATAAATTGTTTGGTACAAGTTTTTTTGGTAAATATCATCTTGCGAGTTAGTAATAACAATTAGAAATTTTCAACCTATATATTTATTCATATTTTTTATTAGAACAATGGAAAAACGTTCAAACACGAATGAGTCTCATGACACAAGTAGTAGCGAAGAAGAGCTCCAGATAGACGTTTATACAGATATGTTAGAAAGACTAACTGTAGAAGGTTTTCTTCTACAGTTAGTCTATCGTTTTGATAGCAGTGATAGTGATATCGTCCAAGCAACAAGGCGACGAGAGAAAGAGTTCGCATAGATAGCGATTACAACGACAAAACAAAATTATAAAACGAACAATAACAAAATTATAAAAAATAAAATATTGATTTTTTTGCAAATTTCTCGGTTTCAGCCAAATTCATATAAGTCCAATATCATTATAATATGTTAGTTAGTTCCAAAACCATACTAAATAATACGAGGGTCTGTAAATGCCCGTTTCTGCCGAAAAGTGGCGCTGAATAGCTGGTAGCCAACGTCCAGAATGGTTCGGAGTGCTAAGCGTTAATTAGACTGGCGAATTGTGTGCAGCAGAGAATTTCCGTCTTCCACATAACAAACTTTATTTTCTATGCAACTTGGGTTTCTATTTTCACGAAAATCGCGTGCTGACACTTTCTACGCACTTCATTAAATCCCAGATATAATTGCCGTCCATTTAAAAATGCTTCCATTCATTTAAAACTGCATTCTCTTTCCAGGATCTCGCTACGAAGAAGCGACGATATATTGTGTTACAATGAGCGCACTCGTCGCGCGTAAGAAGCAGACACGGGGCTCGGCTGTTTAAATTGCAATTTTCGAGAACTGTATACAGGTCGAGTCTCGTAACATGATCACGTCGAAAAGCTCGTAAAATATTCCGCTCGCGAACGGTATAGTTTATCGAGTAAATAGAGTTCGGCCGAAAGAAATTAAATGGAATTGGATTAAGCTGGCCGCGATGAAAATATCGGGTCCATCGTCTGTGTCTTAAAATGTTTAAGCACGGGATTGCATTAGAATCTGCGGGGAATCTCCATTAAAATTTGCATGCAGAGCGTGTGTTAATTAACGCGTTGATTATCGAATAACCACACCTCGGGAACTTTCATGGGATCGATGCTATTCCATTAATGCGAGTGAAACTACAGAGTTAAAGGTGATCACGGTGATTGCTTCCTCTACTCCATTCGGTATTATACGTCTACGACCACGATTACGACTTTTTCTTTCCGTTGAATAAATTCCTGGAATAAGAAATTCATAACCGTTACACGAGTCATTCAGTCAAGTATTAAATATGTCGATTTGAAAGAATCGAGTAACGTCCATATATAATATAAATGTCAAGGTCAAGGCCACGACAAGGTCATGTCAAGGTCAAGGTCATGTAATGTAATGTCAAGGTCAAGGTCATGTAATGTAATGTAACGTAATATGTAATTTTAATGTGATTTGGATGTAATGTAATGTAATGTAATTTGTAATTTTATTGTAATGTAGATGAGATGTCAAGGTCACGTAATGCCAAGGTCATATCAAGGTCGAGGTCACGTCAAGTTCAAGGTCGCGTCAAGGTCAAGGTCATGTCAAGGTCGAGGTTACGTCAAGGTCATGTCAAGATCATGTAGTGTAATTTAGATGTAATGTAATGCAATATGTAATTTTAATGTAATTTAGATGTAATTTTAATGTAATTTAGATGTAATTTTAATTGTAATTTGGATGTAATGTAATGTAATATGTAATTTTAAATGTAATTTAGATGTAATTTCAAGGTCATGTAATGTCAAGGTCATGTCGAGGTCGAGGTCATGTCAAGGTCGAGGTCAAGGTCATGTAATGTAATGTGATATGTAATTTTAATGTAATTTAGATGTAATGTAATGTAACATGTAATTTTAATGTAATGTAGATGTAATATGTAAAATGTAATATGTAATTTTAATGTAATTTAGATGTAATGTAATGTAATTTCAAGGTCATGTAATCTCAAGGTCATGTCAAGGTCGAGGTCTTGTACGTAACGTAATGTACCGTAATGTAATGTAATGTAATGTGACGTAATGCAATTGTAAGGCAATGTAATATTATATTACATGAAATATAATATAACATAATGTTATATAATATACAATAATATAACATCTTCGCGAGTAAATTACCATTAAACAGTAATTTGTTGCAGTCGACGTCGTTGTTTTTAATTCGCTTAAAAAGTCATCCACGGTTCAACTACAGTGAAATTCGTTCGTGACGTGTCGCGTCGGGAATGAATTTTGATCGACGCGTATCGATATACGGGCAAGAGACTATGCGCGAGGAATGCGCGAAAAACGCGTAAAAGTGCAATCGTAAACCGTAAAAGAGAAGTTGCGCGGCGAGAATTCGACGGCGTAGCTTTACGATCGGACTAACGCGAGAAAAAAGGGTAATGAATCGAAAAGGGAGCACTCGCGATGTTTTTTCGCGCGAAAACGGGAATGTCTCGCTGTAAAAGAAAACGGCGAATTTGTGCGTGCCGGCTAAACATCGCTGTTTATAGCGCTATACTACTTTCTAAAGCTAATCACCGGGAACGCGCGTTTTTGCAAGTATCTAATAAAACAAACCGCCGCGCCGTGGCGCGTCTTCGCAGAATGCGAGGGACACCGGCAAGAACTGCGACCATAAAACGGTCGACATCGTGGCCCCCATAAACGCATAAAATCCGCGGTTTACCGTTCCCGTGTGCGGACATCCCCTTCGAGCGCACAGTGGTCAATTCGCTCAAAAACCCGGAGAAAATTAAGAAAAAGGAGTTCCCCGTTTCGCGGAATGCGATTGATATTATCGGTATGCGAGCCTGATGTCTTGTTAAATCGAACGCCCCAGCGACAACTGTTTTAGGTATTTCGAAACTTTCTTAATCGAACCGACTCCGATCGAACTCGACTATGTTCTGCGAAGTTTATTTTCCTAATTACCCCCCTGCCTGATTAAATCGGCCCTCCCTGTCACACTTCCTGCGCGATACACGAATGTCATAGAATATTCGAACAAGCGTCGCCCAAAAAAATAGCAATACCGTCGAGAAATATTTTGAGAAAATAATTGGAACTTTCTGAAATATCATATTTCCTTTTTAGAAACTCGGTGTTCCACTTCAAAATGTATTGAATTAATTGTTCATTTCACTTTTCCGAAAATATGTAATTTTAATGTAATTTAATGTAATGTAATGTGATGTAATGCAATATGTAATTTTAATGTAATGTAATATGTAATGTAATATGTAATGTAATGTAATATGTAATGTAATATGTAATGTAATGTAATATGTAATGTAATATGTAATGTAATGTAATGTAATGTAATGTAATGTAATGTAACGCGGCAACGCTGGAGAGCTGTGTCGTTAAACTTACATCCAGCTTTTGCAAACTGGAACAGTGACGCGTGCGACGTTTTCGATAACAAAATGTAACGTGGCAAATTTTAAAAAGACAGGTTAAATAGATTATAAAGTCACTACGAATTGACGTCGCTCTAAATTAACGCGACTCTATATTTTACCTTCACTATACGTTTAGAGTAAACAATGCATGTGTTGGTAAACAGCAACGTTCCGTTCGACCGTCTTAGCGCCGATCAAAGTCGTACGTACCCTAGCAAAATACGCCAAAAAACCGTTTCATACGGTTTGGTGAAGTCTCGGAGAGGAGTCATAAAAATGTGTTGCGGAACCTGATAATTAGAAAATGGAAAAGGGAACGTAAATTGAGAAGCGAAACTGTTATTTACTGAAAATATTAAAGGGAACGTTATCTCAAAAGTATAACCAACAACGATATGTCGTCGTTGCCCGGCCCTGAAACGGTTAATAAGTTAAAAATAAATGTATCAACGTTCTCAAATTCTTCCGACGATCTTCGCCGTCCTGTCTCTCGCGTTTCCCCATTTTTCCCATAAACGCGTAAAATCATCGGCAGTCTGCCGGGAACTATTGGAATTATATATAGAGTTATAGGAATAATAATTACAGTTTTCGCAATCTCACTTTTAATTACCACCTTTTATTAACCAAGGAAGGTATAAAATATGTTCTCTCTTTACGAGATGTCTGCGCTAACTAACTCGATTCAACTCGGTTAACCCGCGCACGACGGACCATTCTCACAACTATACTATTAAACGATGATTATAACAAGTCCGACCGTTATTCAGCCATTTTTCCCGGCATATTTCCGATGATATTTCCTGCTGGCTCACCGCCCTTTCCGTTGCTCCTAATCTAACAGCAATTTAGCTTGCTTAATCGCCGAAAATTGAGTAATTAAGCGAACGATTTAAATTCTCCGGCTCAGCGTTGACCCGGCCACCGTTATGCGAGGTTTAAACGTTACACGTCGGTCGTACAAGACAAAATACATCCTCGCGATTCACTTCGCGATTATCCTTTTACACTCGACTGGTGACTCATCACTTGAAATTGTTATACAATGTTGCGAAATCATTTTAACATTATCAGATTTGTTTATGTTTTGAGAACTGTTAAAAGTAGAATTTATGCGCGTGTCGCAATATCCAATTTATTTATTATTTATCAATATATATATATATTTAATTATTTAATTATTATTAGTCAATATATATATATATATATATATCGAATAATATATTTATTTATTTATTATTATTAATTTGAATATTGCGACACGTCAATTACACTTTTAACAGTTTTTCAAATATAAACGAACTTGATATTGCTTAAATTATTTTGAAACAGTGTACATAATATATAACAATATATATACAATGCTCTTAAGTCATATAAAATATATATATTTACTTATTATTATTAAATTGAATATTGCGACTCGTCAATTACACTTCCAACAGTTTTTCAAATATAAACAAACTTGATATTGCTTAAATTATTTTGAAACCGTGTATATAATATATAACAATATATATATACAATGCTCTTAAGTCATATAAAATATATATATTTATTTATTATTATTAATTTCAATATTGCGACACGTCAATTACACTTTTAACACTTTTCAAATATAAACGAACTTGATATTGCTAAAATTATTTTGAAACAGTGTATATAATATATATATACAATGCTCTTAAGTCATATAAAATATATATATTTACTTATTATTATTAAATTGAATATTGCGACTCGTCAATTACACTTTTAACACTTTTCAAATATAAACAAACTTGATATTGCTAAAATTATTTTGAAACAGTGTATATAATATATAACAATATATATATACAATGCTCTTAAGTCATATAAAAAATATATACTTATTTATTGTTATTAAATTGAATATTGCGACTCGTCAATTACACTTTTAACAGTTTTTCAAATATGAACAAACTTGATATTGCTAAAATTACACAATATATCATAAACAATAATAACATATATAATATTACATAATATTAACAGAAAAAATATGAAATCGGTCATTTCGACCGGCACTATAGAGATTCATCATTAACATTGTAAACCCCCACGCATGTAATAAAGACCAGAGCGAACCAACCATGGGGGATGGTAGGGTGTTACGTCTGCATAAACGGCACGGAAGAACATGGTCGAAATGCAATAATGACAGACGCGTAGACGAGGTCCGTTCCGCAGAAAAGAGACCGATTCCAGTAAACGAATACACCGCATACCAACGAAAATGGCATTTTGTCCACGTTTCGGCGGAATTGATCACCGCGGGGCGGTTTCGCCGAAAAATTCGGCGAAGCGAGGGCCGGGGTGGGGAGTGGGGGGAAGTTCGCCTGATTCACGGTCGGCGCGGAATTAAGAAGCGGGCGACTCCTCAATTAACCAGAAGGTCAGTGACGCGGCCACAATGGCGCCAGGCCGTGGCCGCCAGCCGTGCTCGTTCGTTTACGGATTTCAGAGATCGCGGCGTGCCAGAGAAATCGAGAATTCAGGTAGTGGACTGGACGAGCTCTCCGAGAGCGTGGCTTCGGCTTCTTTCTTGCTCGCTCGCGCGGACCCGGACTCCGGGGGCCCCGGTCGCGCCCGCTCGCTCGCTCGCGGGAAAGGCTCGCCGGCGAGCGAACGAGTCGAGCGAAGCTGTAATTTAGAGAAAAACGTTCCCCCGGAGCCGCGGGGCCCTACTTTTCGTACCCGCCGACCCGCCTACCTGGCCTCTATTACCCGCGCGCCTCGCTCCGGATAGTGATGGCCTCAACACGCTCCGTATCGCCGCGCCGCCGCGGCGCAACCTATGACAAAACGCGCTCCGCTCGGCTCCGCGCCGCGTCGTTTCGATCCGAGCCGTGCCAGGAATTTCCTCCCCGGGACGTCGATGCTCGTCGAGGCTCGTCCCACCATCGATCGACCCTTTGAATTGGCTGATGATTTATCAAAGGACGATTCGTGCCGGACCACCTTCTTCTTTCGAGCTCTCCGAGAGCCTGCTGATGGGCGTTATTAATTTGTGGAACGCTGTGACCGGGAAATGCCTGTGTCGCACACTGTGGTAGGTTTCCGTGGAAAAAGCGGAGAAACGTCGGTTTTAAGAAATATCCCCGTGACGCATGATTTATTCGCTAGTGGTAACGTGATGTTTTTTTAACGTTTGTTCGTTTTGGACGCGGCTACGCGCCATCTCCAAATCGTGCTAAATTTGTATAATCGTTTATAATTATTTTGTTCTTTGATTTATCGAATAATTGAATTTTATGAATTTGTTGTGTAATTATAAATTGAATAATTTTTACAGGATTTAATGTGTTTATTTTATTATAGTATATATATTTTGTTATTAGTTAATTAATATAATAAAATAATTAATTGATATAATAAATAATTTATAGTATATATTTATATTATTTTAGCATATATTTTATTATAGTATTTATTATATATAGTTAAATTATGTCACAGGGCACTTTTTTGTCTCTCACATCTCAACCCCTTAACTTGTACGCTCGAGATAATTCGAGCGACGTTGTATTTTATGCTGCTATAATTTTTCACACTCGAATATAAAATCGAGAATTGAAAATAATAATGTGAAAGCAAAGAAAAAACATCGTTTTATTGATATTTATCATTTACATGGGATTGTAAGCTTATATAGCACTTATTTAATATTATATTATATTATATATTATATATATATATATATTATTTTATATATATAATATTATATATTATATTATATATTATATATATATATTATTTTATATATATATATATATATATAATATTATATATTATATTATACTATATATAGCACTTATTTATTCAAGAATAAAATATAGCCTTTTTCCATGGAACAAAAGCGCAGTATATCAAAATTCTTCAAAAAATTGATTCTTTTGACCGGTTTTTTTCGAAAAAAAACTGTGCGTTAAGCGGTTAATGTACTTGGTATGTATATACTTAAATTATGTCACAGGGCACTTTTTTTGTCTCTCACATTTTCTGAGTTACGTTCAATCGAATACGTCATATTTTTCGATCGCATTTCGAAGAGCGATTTATATAAGTATAATGTAAGCAGTGTATCGTATTGTAATATAAAATATACGAGGTTTAAATTGAACCCAGTTGCGCAATAATATCATTCGGGGATTACGATCAATTAGGATTAAATAATGATCATTTTAGCAAACATACAGCTCGAGCGCGTTCATTCACTGGACAAGTGACCCTAGGATCGACGCTTCAGAAAAGTTGTTGACTGACTTTGATGTAGGAGTTTGAACAGCCGCTCTGAGAAGGCTCCTGCATTTAGAAAAGGCAATTTGGCGTACAGTGTTTCTGCTTCAACTAGTTCCCTTTTGACGGCGAACCTGGCAATTTAAAAAGAACAACCTTCTGGGGTACCAAGGTTTTCGGAGGTCTGAATCAGAATTCAAAGATGTAAGGTTAGATTGTTTGCTACGTTCATACAATTTTGCTACATTTAATATTATTAAATCAGATTTGATTTTGTTTATTGTTGTAAGCTAAAGTTTGTACTTTTAAGTTAAATGTGTTAACACGGTGCAAAATTTAGCTTACGACAATAAACAAAATTAAATATGATTTAATATATATATATTAAATCATATTTTATTTTGTTTATTATATATATTAATATATACATATTAATATACACATTATTTTTAAGTTAAATTATTTTAACTTAAATTTAATTAAGTATGGATTGAAAGTTCTGTAAAATACGATAACATAACAAATTGGACAATTATTTTATGTAAACCGCTTTCAAGCTTTGACTTAAAAATAATTTAACTCAAGAAAAAATATATATATATGTACATTTTCTTGAGTATAATTGTATATATATAATTATATATACTATAATTTAAGTTAAAATAATTAATAATATATATAATATAATAATAATAATATATAATAATATATATATATTATTAATTATTATATATTATATTATATATATATATATTTTTTCTTGAGTTAAATTATTTTTAAATCACACACACAAAACTTGAAAGTGGCTTACATAAAATAGTTGTCCAATTTGTTATGTTATCGCATTTTACAGAACTTTCAATCCTTCGTAACTTCGTTACTTTCAATCCTTCGTTCCTTTCATAACTTCGTTATGCACGAATGAATGTTCTCGGCGTTTGCCATTTCCGTTTTCAACGGTTCAATCGTCAACCAGCTTAACACGGTCCGCCGATCGGCATGGAAATCCGCCTAAAAATGCCGGGGATAATTAATTTGCGGGCCGTTAGAGGGAACAAATTGCTGTTATTCGATGTTCCAGTAACGTCCAGGGTGATTAATGTTTCCACCGCGCGACAAGTGGAGCAAAACTGTGGATCCACGCGAGGGTAAACCGGAGAGAACTAGATAAAAGAAGAGCAGATTGAAACGAAACGAAATTGAACTGTACTCGGCCGGAATCTGGATCCGATCGCGCCGAAGCGTTCTAGGGTAGCCTTGGCGAAACTGGATTTGACCCCAGAGACGTCGAAGCGGAGCTGGACCGATCGCTCCGAACGAATCGAATTGGACCACGCTCGTATAAATAGAGTTAACGATTACGATCGATGATCGACGATTATTTACATCTGATCTCGGATTACGATTTAGTTTATTCAGGTATCGCGTTATGGTCAATACGTTCCAGGATGTTACTTTCCGTGGCTATTAAGATTTTATACGTAATTTATGTAGTCGTAGCTGTTACCATCCTGACCCAATCAGAACTCTTCATCTTGTTTAATCAAACCTAGTTTCTATTACCTAGTTCCTCTATCTTTTTTCTTTCTTTCTTTTTTTTGCAATACCGATCAATATGTTATTTATTACTGGTGATGCGGATACCGGTATCGAGTTTTCCGACAGTTTTAACTTCGGCCGAGAATCCAAATGCGACGTTATATCGTGCTGGGCGGCTCATTAGAAATATCTCCAGGTTTAACCTTTTTAACGACACGCCACTATAGTGGCTTGCTCTAGTAGTTCACTCGCTCATCGTTTGAACCAAATAATCGTCTTCATATGCATTGTTTCACACTTCTTTTGTCTTCGCATCGATTTACAACAGTCTACAGGGTGTCCCAAAAATGTCTCGCAATCCGGAAATGGCGGGTTCCTCGGATCATTTGAAGCAACTTCTTCCTTTACAAAAATTTTCTCCGAGGCAACGTTAACGAGTTATTAACGAAAAACTGTGACCAATAAGAATCGAGTACGGCTGACGCGAGGCGGCCCAGCCAACCAGCTCGCGAAGCCCAGTTCCGCTCATTGGCTCGGTCGCCGCGCGCCAGTTGAGCTCGCCTCTCATTGGTCACTGTTTTTCGTTAATAACTCGTTAACGGTGCCTCGGAGAAAATTTTTGTAAAGGGAAAAGTTGCTTCAAATGGCCCGAGGAACCCGCCACTTTCGGATTGCGAGACATTTTTGGGACACCCTGTATATACTGACAGAATATACAGTATCAGACACTGTACTGTACGCATCAGACTCTGCCGTCCAGAGAAATAGCCTCGCGCAGAATTCAGCCGTACCTAAAAGGTTAAAAGTGGCTAAATTGCATCGGAATCTGGTAGCTATTTATAGCAGGAAGTATTGTAGCTGAGGCTACTTATGTCAACGTGGATAGGCTAGAATCATAGAAAATATAGGCTAAATAATAGAAAATAATAGAAAAATAGGCTAGAATAATATCTGACGCAAAATTTGGAATCCGATAACCGGTTTGCGGATCTTCGTGCAAAAATAAAAATTGTTCGAGTCAATTATAGGGTAACGGAAATGAAATAAAGCTTAATCTTTTTTTTCAATAATTTGATTAAATTAACAACGATGCAACAGCGTTCTCTTAAATATTTCCAGTATCTCCGCAATTCATTATCTCGCCAATTCAATTTTGTCATAAATTCATCGAATTCGCAGTCCACTAACGACTTACGAATACTTTCTTTTATTAATATTAATATTTTCTTCTTTCTTTTTTTCTAATATTAATATTGATATTTTCTGCTATTATCTATTGTTTGCTCACGAAAAAATCGACTACAGTAAATTCTCCCCAATTTTATCCCAAATTTATCGATCAATCGATACTACGATGCTTTTATTATTTTATGTTTCTTTTTTATTTATTCAGTATTATTATTATTATTATTTTATGTTTCTTTTTTATTTATTCAATATTAGAAAGGCATTTGCTCGATTGCGATAGAGAACAAAGTTTACAGGAAAAGAAAACAAATATAATGAGATTATTACACTGTTACCAGCATCGTTGATAATAATTAATTAAATAATAAATATATTAAAATATATTAAATAGACCGCAGATTTTTGTGCAAGAAAAATATTGTTCGAGGCAATTGTCCAGAACAGGAGTTCGATGAAGATGTACTTTTTCCTTCAAATACAGCAAATTCTCCCTGATTGACGCTCAGATTGTACACAAAAATGGACAGTTTTGAAAGAGGAGACACGATTACTCGAGACTTGCGTCACATTTTTAAAGCCGCCGATTGCTGACAACTATAAAAACAAGACTCGAGACTCGAATACAGTAACGTCTCCCTAACTGACGCTCAGATTGTCCACAAAAATACCTTTATTCGAGCCTTGCAATTCGTTTTTTATAGTTATCGATTATCAACAATTATTAAGAACGAGTCACAAGACTCGAATAATCGTATCTCCTCTTCCCAAATTGTCCATTTTTGTGGACAATCTGAGCGACAGTTAGGGAGACATTACTGTAATCGTAACTCCTCTCCCCAACTTCTTCTCTATTTTTGTACGTAATCTGAGCGCGAATTAGGCAGAAATTACAGCACATAGTTAGACTACCCGCGTTATTCCAAACCTACTCTAGACCGGACTACATCAGAACCTGGACGAAACTTAGCGACAAATAGGATTAGTCTAGGCCATCTGCATCGTCCTACAACGCGATTACCAGATTACGACACGAGATTAGAACCAAACGAAGCAAACTGGGAGCCAAACGTAATTAGCCGGATCCTACATGAGTCACCCAAGTTCGTAGCCTCGCCATCGCCGAATACAGGTATAGTACCTTTGGACAGCAATTCGGGATCGGAAGTCGTCGATTCGAGAGAGAATCAATCTGACAAGGCGCGAGATCCCCAGGCGCGGCGCTCGCTTTTCGATGAGATTTTGCACAGCGGCGTAGCTGGTAAAACTGAAATCATTGATCCTAGGTTTCGGGTGCAGACGGCTTATACAGTGTGTCCCAAAAATGTTTCGCAATCCGAAAGTGGCGGGTTCCTCGGGTCATTTGAAGCAACTTTTTCCTTTACAAAAATTTTCTCCGAGGCACCGTTAACGAGTTATTAACGAAAAACAGTGACCAATGAGAGGCGAGCTCGGTTGGCGCGAGGCAGCCGAGCCGACGGCGCCAGCGGTCGAGCGGTCGAATCCCAGCTCAACCGGCGCGAGGTAGCCGAGCCAACGGCGCCAGCGGTCGAGGCGGTCGATTGTGCGCTGGTTGGCTGGGCCGCCTCGCGTCAGCCGTACTCGATTCTTATTGGTCACTGTTTTTCATTAATAACTCGTTAACGGTGCCTCGGAGAAAATTTTTGTAAAGGAAGAAGTTGCTTCAAATGATCCGAGGAACCCGTCATTTCCAGATTGCGAGACATTTTTGGGACACCTTGTATATGCGGCATCCACTCGACGACCTGTGGGTACGGGCGCCGCATATATGCGGCATCGAAATGAAGTGTACACAGAAGACGCAAATGTGTAATTTGTAGCAAAAATGATAAAAGAACGGATTCGCGGTACGAGTGTAAAGATTGCGATGTTGGCCTTTGTATAGATCCTCGCTTTCAAATATATCGCACAGAATTATATTATTAGTTTTTACATATTATTATATTTGAATAATTTTTGTCTCGTTATGAATTATATTAAACGTTTAATCGTTAGACTTTGTAATTATATAAATACCTGTATTACCTATAATTTTGTAAATCTTTTTAAATTAAAAATATAAATATACTTGTTACATTGGAGCAACGATTGTTTTATTTAGCACAGTTATTATTTAAGACTTGGAACAACATATATACAGAAACCACGCGCACTGTGCATATTTCCGGAGCGAGTTTCCGTTCGGTGACGGTACTTCGGCGGATGGAACTGCCGTAGCGAAAGGGTTAATGTTAAATGTTGTCAGCAACATCGCTAGATCGGGAACATCTCTGCGAGGGACTCTCTCTGCCTCTGCTGCCCTTTCCTCGCGCTGAAATATCCTTTGCCTCTCCTCCCTCCGGCTTCCTCTCGTCCGCGTCCCCCCCTCCCCCCTTGTCCCGCTTCCGCCGTTGCAGTGCGTCATTTCAGCGGGCACGCACTTCAGGTTCGCGCTCGAAGAGCCGCTTCTGCGATCCTTCGCGGCGGCGGTAGCCTCGGAATCGCGCTCGCTCGCGGCTGTCCTTGGGACTTTCTTCTTAGAAAGGTCTTTATTCGGGATCGTGATTGTGGGCACAACGCTGAAATTACCGGCAATCGAGCCCCGCGTCACTTCGGGGAATTGTTTTTTCGCGAGACACGTACGGAAGACGCCATTAATCCCGAATACGATGAATTGAATCGTTAGCGGACCGCCGATTTTTTTGTACTCGCGATGGAAATGAAAATATCGTTGGATTACCGTCAATTTATCGGAATGATCGAGGAAAAATGTAGTTTTTACGTCTTACAATTAACGAAGACGGTTTTTATGCGAAATATGAATGCGACGGAATTTTGAAACTCTTTGAATACTTGGAAGAATAAGGAATTTATTGAATTATTCGGATAAAGAATTTTTCGAATTATTCAAATAAAGAATTTTTCGAATTATTCGAATAAGGAATTTTTCGAATTATACGAATAAAGAACTGTTCGAATTATACGAATAAAGAACTGTTCGAATAAAGAGAATTTTTTTTTCGAATAAAGAATCATTCAAATAAGGTGTTATTTAAATAAAGATATATTCGATTAAAGAATTTTTCAAATTATTCGAATAAAGCATCATTCGAATAAAGAGCCATTCAAATAAAGAAATATTCGAATAAAGAATTTTTCGAATTATTCGAATAATTTAATAAATAAATTTTTAATTTAATTTAATAGATAAATAAATTTTTCGAATTGTCCGAATAAAGAATTTTTCGAATTGATCGAATAATTGTTTCACAAAATTATTATACAAAAGAACGTGTGCAATAAATAAACAAAATTATATGTTTCTACTTACTTTAAGAAGTGCTTTATTATATGAGAAAACAATTGATTCGATAATACTACCTTGAACAATAAAACTGAGCAATAGTTCTTCTAACAATATGGTGTCCGAATATTAATGCGAGTCACTGTATGTAGAAAAGAAACGCGAGTCGCGTCACGTCGAAGGCTGGTCGATCATTCGCTCTTTACCGACCTAATACATTAAGACTGCCCGCCGCGAGCCTAAGGCTTCTCCGCGGCCTACATAAAGCAGGAGTTTAATAATTTCCCGAACCACCCACGCGACTACCTTCGGCAAACTTATCTAGCACGGAACTATAAAAGTTGCGTTTCGAATAGATTCATTACCTCCATCCGTTCTCCGTCGAAACAGATTCGTACGGCGAACGATTGAGCGATCATACACGTAAGACACATTATTGGATTGGCAACTAAGCCAAAATAATTCTTACATCGTCAAAATTTAGGTGTGAAAAATTGTTAGAAGTATAACTGTTGTATAAGTCACAAGATTCAATTTCACTCGCGTAAAATGCGCTCTGTCGTATAAAATAGAGACAGCGTGGGTCAGAAAAATTATTTCAATTCTTCGAGTGTAAAGAGTTAAATCTAAATATATATAAAATGGAAATACTGTAGGTAAAAACCAAAAAATTTGGGATTTAGAGTTAAAATGACTTTGACAGCAAATATTGGGTTGCCAACTAAGTAATTGCCGATTTCAGTTATAGATGTCTCTCACTCCCATTTTTATGATATCCGTAAATGTTATATTATAAAATTATTATTATTATTATTATGTTATTTTTTATTATCCGTGAATGTTAGCAACTGGACAAATTGAATGCAGCGGTCAAGGAAAAGCGACCAGAATTGGTCGATCGTAAAGGTGTCATTTTCCAGCAGGACAATGCTAGGCCGCACAGGTCTTTGTCCACTCGCCAAAAATTGATGGATATTGGTTGGGAATTGATGTTACACCCACCATATAGCCCTGATCTCGCGCCATCGGATTACCACTTATTTCGATCCCTGGACAACTCCCTTCGTGGTAAAACTTTTAACGATGACGACGCTGTAAAATCTCACTTAACTCAGTTTTTGGCCGAAAAGGATCAGACTTTCTACGAGCGTGGAATTTTCAAGTTGTCAGAGAGATGGCAAAAGGTCATCGAACAAAATGGAAAATACATTACAGATTAAACTTCGTTCCAAGTAAAAAAAATTTTCTATTTCATTGAACAAATCGGCAATTACTTAGTTGCCAACCCAATAGAACATTCGCACGAGATAGCTTATAGACTTAAGCGATTACGTTTTCCCACCGGCACGCTTAATTTCACTCCGGAAACGGCAATAATTAGACCGCGGATCCGTATGCATTTACGACGTTCGTAGAGTTTTTAATTGCAAGAGAACGCAGAAATTAGCGCACGGTTCGATCAATGCATTTCCCTTTCCTTTTTAGAGCAAGTCATTTCTCGGTTATGCCAAGCGAGCTATTCTAATTTTTTCTAAAATGAAGCACAAGTCTCACGGCATGCATAAAGATTTAGAAATTAAGAATTATACAAATTACGCTTGGCTCCGCATGCTTTGCGATCGGCGCGGATATTTACCCATTTTGCATAAAGATTCGCTGCGAGTCACAACTAGGCAACGAATTTCACGCATTTGTAACAAAAATTGACGGAGGAGATATAAAATAGCGAAGACATTGAAAAAAACGAAGAATGTTGCGCTAATTTCAACTTATAAAATCATTTGAGAAAGAGCAAAAATTCCGCTTCGCTCCCCATGTTATGCAACTGGCAGAGACATTTCTTATTTTGCATAAAGATTCGCTTTGAGTCACAACTAGGCAACGAATTTCATGCATTTGTAACAAAAATTGATGGATGAGACATAAAATAGTGAAGAGATTGGAAAGAAAAATGTTGCGCAAATTTCAACTTATAAAATCATTCGAGAAAGAGCAAAAATTCCGCTTCGCTCCCCATGTTATGCAATTGACGCAAACATTTGTTATTTTGCATAAAGATTCGCTGTGAGTCGCAACTAGGCAACGAATCTCGCGCATTTGTAACAAAAATTGATGGATGAGATATAAAATAGTGAAGAAATTGAAAAGAACGAAGAATGTTGCACTAATTTCAATTTACAAAATCATTCGAGAAAGAGCAAAAATTCCGCTTCGCTCCGCATGTTATGCAATTAACGCAGACATTTCTTATTTTGCATAAAGATCCACTGTGAGTCGCAACATGAGATATAAAATAATGAAGAGATTGAAAAGACCGAAGAATGTTGCGGTAATTTCAACTTATAAAATCATTCGAAAAAGAACAAAAATCCCGCACGGCTCCCCGTGTCTCGACACGGGCATTTCTTATTTTGCATAAAAATTCGCTGCGAGTCATAACAAAACCAGCACGCGTTGCCATGAAAAAGAGTGGAACGTTTAAAATATTCTCTTGTTGCAAACCAGCAAGAATCGAGCCGACGAAGTATGCTAATAAATCGCCGTATGCGCGCACCGCGAGCGCCCGCAGACGTTTATTGTCTCCGTTCGACGGGATTGCATTATAATTGCAGATTCGTTAAAATATAGTTCAGATTTTGCGACGTTCTTGCGGGCCGAGAAAAACCGTGAATCACGGCGATTCACCCGGTGAAAAATGATTAACGACGTCGCGCGGGATTCATCTTGATCACGTTCGCGCGTTACACACGTTACTATTAATAAATCGAACGTATGGTTTAAGGCGATAACCTCGAGACGTATTTACTCCCGTCCTTGGAACAGCTCGGTTTTCGTCGTTTTCGTCTGTTTCTTTATGCTCGCGCGCGCCAGGGGTGGAAGAACGACGAGAGGGGTTACGGACAGGTGAGAAAGACAGAGAGAGAGAGAGAGAGAGAAGGAAAGAGAAACAGAGAAAGAGAGAGAAAGGAAAAAGAGAGCGAGAAAGAGAGAGAGAGAGAGAGAAAGAGGGAGAAAGGAAAAAGAGAGAGAGCAAGAGAGAGAGAGAGACAAAGAGAGTGAGAAAGAGAGAACGATAGAGAAAGAGCGAACGAGAGAGAAATAGAGAGAGAGAGAGAGAGAGAGAACGAAAGAGAGCTCAAAATCGAGAGAGAGAGAGAGAGAGAGAGAGAACGAAAGAGAGCTCAAAATCGAGAGAGAGAGAAAGAGAAAGAGAAAGAGAAAGAGAGAGAGAAAGAGAGAACAAGAAAGAAATAGGGAAAGCACGGAAGAGAGATCGAGAGAGAAAGTGAGAGCGCGAGAGTGAGAGAGCGCGCGAGGGAGAGAGAGAGAGAGAGAGAGAGAGAGAGCGAGAAATAGAAGAAAAATAGAGAGAGAGAGAGCGCCCGAAAGAGAGAGAGAGAAATAGAGGGAGAGAGAAAGAGAGAACAAGAAAGAAATAGGGAGAGAGAGAGTGAGAGAGAGCGCGACAGAGAGTGAGAGAGCGCGAGAGAGAGTGAGAGAGAGTTAAAGAGTGCGCGCGAGAGAAAGAGAGAAATAGAGAGAGAGAGCGAAAGAGAGATCGAGAGAGTGAGAGAGCGCGAGAGAGAGCGCGCGCGAGAGAGAATGAGAGAGCACGAGAGAGAGAGCGCGCGAGAGAGAGAACGAGAGAAAAAGAGAGAGAAATAGAGAACAAGAGCGAAAGACAGAACGAGAGAGAACGAGAGAGAGAGAGAGGGGGAGGGAGAGAGTCGGCGAGGCGGTAAGCGCGTAAGGAGAGAGGATAGAAGAAAAAACAGGCGATCACGTTTACACGCGGGCTGTGATTGCGTATGTATAGATGGAATTACGGTGGGTGGGCCGCGATCGGTCGGTCCGCATCAGAAATTGTCTCACGGGGATGGAAAATTAATAAATGATTCTTGATCACATGGAAGAGTTATGGTGGTTACGCCGGTAATCATATCCCTGGGCATTTCGCGCGTGTACTTGCCCCCGAGTCATTCTCGATGTCGATGGAATATTTCAGATTTCCAAGGAAAACAGAACTGGCTGCGGCCCTCTTAGCCGGGATTACACGTGTTCCTGGGAAAGTGCAAGGTAGTTGCTGTAACACAGTGCCTAAGAGGCTACCAGAAAAATGTTTAACGCGCGCACGACATTGTAATAACGATCCTAATGCGATCGCTGCGCTTCCAAGCCGCCTATTTCCTTCAAAACGGACAGAACATTTCTGAGCTTTTGCAGGAAAACTAAGCCGTGCAGTATATGCAAATACGTGCAAATAGGTTGGACATTTTGTATAGTAAATATACGTCGTTAAATTGAAATGTATGGAAAAACGGGTAAAAAGTGAATTCTAAGGTAACAGATAAGAAGATGAAAACTATGGAAACAGATAGAAAAATCAAAGTAAGGAAACAGGTAAAAAAATGAAAACTGAGGGAACAGATGAAAAGATGAGAATTAAGGAAATAAAAAAATGAAAATTATGAAAACAGATGATAAGAAGATAAAAACAAATGGGAACAAATAAAATGATGAAAAATGAAAACTGTGGAAACAGTTAGAAAAATTAAATCTGTGAAAGCAGATAAAAAAACATGAAAACTATGAAAGCAAATAAAAATAAAATGAAAACTATGAAAACGGATAAAAGAATGAAAACTATGAAAACAGACAGAAAAATCAAAAGTATGGAAACAGGTAAAAAAGTTAAGACTAGGGAAACAGAAAAATGAAAACCATGAAACCAAATAAGAAAAAAGGAAACCGAGGAAACAGACAGAAAAATTAAAACTGTAGAAAGAGGTAAATAAACGGAAACTATGAAAACTCGCGAAGAAAAGTTTCTAATCCTGCCACAGAAAAATCCCGCAGCAATTCCAAAAACCGCGTCATTCGAGAGAGTCTCAAAATGTAATTTCGAACGTCGTTAGCGCATTAAGAAATGGAGTCTCGAATCGATCACGCGCGAAGAAATCTCGCACGCCTGAACGAGCTCGATGAAACGCGGATCGGACGCGACGTTATCGAGGAGCGAATATTATTAATCTAATTTGATGAAGCATAAGCGTAGCGGCTCGCGCAAGGCTCCTTTGAAACAGTTACATTTAATCGTGCCGAGACACAAATCCGACGTCGGAATGAAGGAAACAGCGCCGACGGAGATCCGAGGACGGTGTTAAATCCTGTTCAGGGCGGCGTAACACGCTTGTCATTCGTACTGTCACCCACGCCTCCGGAGGAGATCGGTATCAGCGTCATTGTCAACGCTCGACGTGGGACCAAGTTTGGACCGCTACCAGCGGTGTTAACAAGATACGCCACTTGAATGATTATTTCCACGAACCGAGCCAACTAAAATGGGAACCGGTGCGCTCTTTCTCTCGCGCTCTCTCTCTCGCACTCTCTCTCGCGCTCTCTCTCTCGCGCGCTCTCTCTCTCGCGCTCTCTCTCTCTCGCGCTATCTCTCTCTCTCGCGCTCTCTCTCTCGCGCGCTCTCTCTCGCGCTCTCTCTCTCGCGCGCTCTCTCTCGCGCGCTCTCTCTCTAGCGCACTCTCTCTCGCGCTCTCTCTCTCGCGCTCTCTCTCTCGCGCTCTCTCTCTCTCTCTCGTGCTCTCACTCGCGCTCTCTCGCTTTGGCGCTCTCACTCTCGCGCTCTCTCTCTTTGGCGCTCTCTCTCGCTCGCGCGCTCTCTCTCTCTCTCTCTCTCTCTCTCGCTCTGTACGATCGACGATTGGGCAAGCAATCCTCCGATTATTATTTCGTTCTCCCTTTATTATTCTTCGATCGATTTTTTGATCGTTGAAAGGCAATGGTAACATTATTGCTAATTGGTTTTCGTATACGAGACTGTTTTTTTCCGATTCGTGGTTAAAACTGCGTATTACAAAATTCGTTGTATAAATAAAATATGTAAACATTATCTGCTTCGATTGAAATTTGTGAAAAACTGCTATTCTCACGAAATCTAAATAATAACAGCTCGTAACAACGTCATCCGATTTCAATGAAATTTAACCCTCTATGGGCCCATGTAACTTTCAAGTCACAAGCTAATATATCCACATTTTACCAAATAGTTCTAGTTTTTTTCACAAGATGATGTATACGTCTTAATTATATAATGCCTCTGAAAAAACCAGTAACAATATTGATGGCGGTTAGCTGCACCATCAACCTGAAATGTCAAAGTAAATACCTTGCACAAGTTGTCTACAAATAGAAACCAAAGGGACCATCTTGTGCAATTAAGATTATTTGTGCTCTTGTCGGTGTTTATTAAATAGAAAAAAGCGTATATAATAGCTCTGGGTTCGTATATCAATAACAATTTATTTATTTGCTTTTTAATAATCATTTTGTTACTATTTGTATATGATACAGTTTTGTAACTTTCAGGTTACATTGGGATATTGTGGTAGATTCGAGTGTATTTGGGATAATAGTTGTGCTTTCTCCTATTTTCAAATTTATATATCAAATACCCAAAATATGGATACAAAATCATATAAAAATAAAAAAGGAATTAGAATTAGACGCATTAGCGATAATAGATCCGAAGATTCCTTATTAGATTCTGAGTCCGATGAAGATCATCCAGTAGCACTTACCAGACGACGCATAAATATTATTGACAGTGACGATGAATTTAGTACCGAATTATCATCGGAAGGGCAAAATTCAAGACCACAAAAAACTATTTGGCAACCAGTTCCAAATGCAACGTACATCTATGTTTAACCCCAAATTCAAACTGTTTTATGGAATTTCACGCTTAAGCATTTATGCACAGAAGTGGAAACATTGTAAGCCGTTGCTACTTCAAAGTTACAAATCGAATTAGTTGTAATCAAGTTGTTTAAACTATTAAATATATTTTTAATTAGCATATATAGGTTTATAATAATAGATTTTCTATTGCATAAATTTGTTTATATTTAAGAAAAAAATTCGGCCCATAGAGGGTTAACCTTTAATTTTCATTATAGATTCAGATAAAAAAGTTGAAAAATCATCACGTTTTAAATTTGGTTATTATCCTAACCGATTGCAGTTTTCTAAAACAATTTTTTAATCATTGTCGAGCAAACTAATCCCTCTTGTTAGTGGGATTTTTTAAAATAACCAATCGCAGTTTTCGTAAACAATTTTTTAATCATTGTTTAACAAACTAATTCTTCTTGTTAGTGGGATTTAAAAAAATAATAAATTGTAGTTTTGGTAAACAATTTTTTAATCATTGTCCAGCAAACTAATCTCTCTTCTTAAAGGGATGCAATTGATTATTTAAAAAAATCCCTCTAACAAGGGTGATTAGTTTGCTACACAATGATTAAAAAATTGTTTCAGAAAACTGCAATTGGTTGGGAAAATAACAAAATTTAAGCAGCGATGATTTTAACAATGATTAAAAAATAGTCTACGGAAATTGCAACTGGTTGGGATAATAACAAAATTTAAAAAGTGATGATTTTTCAACTGTTTTATCCGAGCCTCTATAATCAAAATGTAGATCCCCAACAAAATTTAGATCGCTTGACCTAATTATAAAATTAGAACATTCCGTTTAAAAAGCTGTACAAATACTTTTTACAGTTTTCCAGTTCAACATTCAAACAATTGTCTCCCAAAAACTAACAACACTATCGCGTCCCAAAAATTCGGGAATACAATTTGAACATTCCAGAACACCGTTTCCTTTATCAGAACTCGATATCTCGCGTCCAAGCATATCGAATTAATCGTTCATTTCACTCTTCTCACGACGACATCACTTTCACGAAAAAGAAACGTGGAACAATTTAATCCATTGTGTCATCGAAAAGTTAAATCAAATTAATCCTACAATTTAACCTGCGAGTTAATTTGCACGGCAGTGAAAGTGTTGACCAAGTCCTCGCCGGCGATATGTCACGAAGTCGTTCCGAAAGAATCGTTTAATCCAGAAATCCAATTTGCCGGCTGAGAAATTCGAGCTGGCCAAGAAAAATGGCGGCACCTGACGTCTTCGGTGGTTCCGCCATCGCGTCTCAGGTGAAAAATATCCGAGGCAGATGAACCCGGAGGGAGGTGCTGGAGAGTGCCAGGGATTCGTCATAGGGACTGTGACAGTTCCACGGTGTTCCTGGGAGCGGGGGGAGGAGGAGGGTGGCGGCGGGAGTGGGGTGAAAGGAGGCCGCGGACCGTTCGGCGTCGGGAAGACGCGAATGGGGTGCGAAAATGTCGAGACATCTGCTACCTCGGTGCCGTTGGAAATTATTAATCCCGTCGAAAGTAGTAAATCATACGACAGCGGCGGGGGGCGAGGGGGGCACGCGAAGGATGCGACGACGACATCGTCGGTGACCTTGATTTAGAGTCGCCGGAAAACACTTCCAACCGGGATCGTCCTAGGTATTTACGACTAGCTGGGAACTGGTTGCAGACTCGGCATCTGCGAAAGGATTCGCTTTCCCCAAGGAGGGCGAAAGAAATCAAAAGTATTCATATCTCAGCGTGGCTGGCCCCCGGCCATCTTTTTATCCTTCCCCGCAAGGATAATGGAACTTCGGTCGTCCCGTCTCGCGATGGGATCTTCTATTATTCTATTATTGAATTATTGTCACTATTTAAGTAAAGAAAACTTAAAAAAAAAATAGAAAACCAAAAATTGAAACATTCTTTGCAAATTTCATTTTTTTTCAAAATAATTTTCGACATTGCCTGATAAAGTGCTTTTTCTAACATCTCGAAACAATGTAAGCAATTTGGCACGGGATTTTCTATTATTCTATTATTGTGAACTATTGTCACACTATTGAAGTAAAGAAAACTTAAGCAATTTGGCACGATTTTTGCACTTTGGCACGGGATTTTCTATTATTTTATTATTGAATTATTGTCACTAGTTATAAGTAAAGAAAACTTAAGCAATTTGGCATGATTTTTGCATTTTGGCACGGGATTTTTTATTATTCTATTATTGAATTATTGTCACTATTTAAGTAAAGAAAACTTAAGCAATTTGGCACGATTTTTGCATTTTGGCACGGGATTTTCTATTATTCTATTATTGAATTATTGTCAAGAAAAGAAAACTTAAATAGTGACAATAATTCAATAATAGAATAATAGAAAATCTCGCGCCAAAATGCAAAAATCGTGCCAAATTGCTTACATTGTTTTGAGATGTTAGAAAAAACACTTTATCAGGCAATGTCGAAAATTATTTTGAAAAACAGAATGAAATTTGCAAAAAATGTTGCAATTTTTTGGTTTTCTATTTTTAGGATCTCGTGACAGTCGATACTGTCTAACTAGGAAAGAAGTGTTCCTTATTATTAAAGAAAAATGATCAAAATGACTAGGAAAGATAACAAATTGCAAGCAATGCTATCTTAATAACATTGCTATCTTCTCATCAGTTTATTAAAATTGTTAAAAGAAGGAATATGATTTTTATTTCATTAACATTCTTCTTGCAATTGAGTTAGAAACTTTTTATTTTGCATAAAGATCCGCAGTCCGGTAATAATCTTTTTAAGATCGGTCCAAATGACACGAATTTTGTTGAGACGTAATAACCGACCTGCGAATTTTACGAATTTGTGATCAAAATGAGTAGGAAAGATAACAAATTGCAAGCAATGCTATCTTAATAACATTGCTATCTTCTCATCAGTTTATTAAAATTGTTAAAAGAAGAAATATGATTTTTATTTCGTTACCATTCTTCTTGCAATTGAGTTAGAAACTTTTTATTTTGCATAAAGATCCGCAGTCCGGTAATAATCTTTTTAAGATCGGTCCAAATGATACGAATTTTTTGAGACGTAATAACCGACCTACGAGTTTTATGAATTTGTGATCAAAATGACTAGGAAAGATAACAAATTGCAAGCAATGCTATCTTAATAACTATATTCTCATCAGTTTATTAAAATTGTTAAAAGAAGAAATATGATCTTTATTTCGTTACCATCCTTCTTGCAATTGAGTTAGAAACTGTTTATTTTGCATAAAGATCCGCAGTCCGGTAATAATCTTTTTACAATCGGTCCAAATGACACGAATTTTTTTGAGACGTTTGACTGTCCGGTTTACTGGACAACGAGCGGAAGAATTTTCGTGAAATTTGCAATTGATTGGAACAACGGAAAAAAGTAGAATGAACGATTTTTTCCCAATTTTGTCATCCGAGCTTAAAACAATAAGGCGAGCAATAAGTATGTATACATCATAATCAAACGATGTTCGCAACCTCTGTGATAAATAACCTTGATGTTGACACACCGACGACATTCGTCCTCAAAGTGTTAAAATACGCTTCTTCATTGCCGTAATGAATACAAAAAATCTACAGCTTATCTATTCGTTTATAGCTACATAACTCGGACGCGTTACGACGCCCATAACGCATTAACACGTTCATTGCGAAACTCTCGTGGAGTAATTCATCCCGTATATTATTTCCTAATGATCATAACAGAATCATTTATCAAGAAATCAAGTTCTACCATCAATTAGTTTGTCAAATATATTCCGACATAAACGATATTAACGAACATCTAGACACGTGTAATGTGCAAAAATACGTATGACCGACTTCAGAAATAAACAAATATATATTAAAACATATATATATAATTAATATGAACTATTAAATGACTTGTTGTTATATTAATTTTTTTGTTGCAGAATATAAAATTTATAAAAACGTATTAAGCATTTAATTATTTAAAATAAAATAAAAACCTAAATATATATATATATTAAAATTAATATAACAACAAGTCATTTAACAGTTCATATTAATTATATGAACCTCGGTTACTGTGCTCCATCCCTAAATACCGAGCCTCGATAACTGTGCACAATAAAAATTTAATGCTTAATATATTTGTAATATATATAATAATTTAAAATAAAATAAAAACCTAAATATATATATATATTATAATTAATATAACAACAAGTCATTTAACAGTTCATATTAATTATATGAACCTCGGTTACTGTGCTCCATCCCTAAATACCGAGTCTCGATAACTGTGCACAATAAAAATTTAATGCTTAATATATTTTTAATATATATAATAATTTAAAATAAAATAAAAACCTAAATATATATATATTAAAATTAATATAACAACAAGTCATTTAATAGTTCATATTAATTATATATATTATTATATAATATATTATATATTCATATAATATAATAATAATATAATAATAATATATATATATAATATAATATTAATATATAATACTATTATATATTCATATTAATTATATATATATACATAATTAATATGAACTATTAAATGACTTGTTGTTATATTAATTTTAATATATATATATATATTTAGGTTTTTATTTTATTTTAAATTATTATATATATTAAAAATATATTAAGCATTAAATTTTTATTGTGCACAGTTATCGAGGCTCGGTATTTAGGGAGGGAGCACAGTAACCAAGGCACAGTATTCAGGGAGACAGCACAGTAACTGAAGCACATTATGCAGAGAGGGAGCACAGTAACCAAAGCACATTATTCAGGAAGAGAGCACGATAACTGGAACACAATAACTGGTTTTTGTGGATCATATTCACAGTAACTGACACACCGGTATTTCCTTTCCACACTACCAACACATTCATAGGAGCGTTTCAATCGACAAACGAAACTTCGAAATTGGCTCTCGAGTCCTCGAGAAACGTCATTTAAATTGCTGAAGTTCTGTTTAACAGCGAAACACGGAACGCCTAACAAGACACGGTAATTGGCTCCTCCGGCGTTAGTGTTAAATAAACACGCCCATCGAATTCCAAACGGCGCGGTCATCGACCCGGAATAAATTCGGAATAAATAAGAAGCAACAACAACGTCTGTGTCTCGTGGAGAACGCGTACGGCGCACGTTTATTAACACGCCCGGCGATTCCGGCGATTCCGGCCTAAAATAATAGAGGCCAATCTAAATTCCCGGTGTCGCGCGCGCGCGCGCGTCTTGACCCTCTTCCCGCTTCGCGCCGAGAAAATATGGCCCGCGGAGAATATGCTCCCTTCCCGTTCGGTTGACCGTGGCTGGGAACGCCGTGAAAATATAGCAGCTAATGAATCGGCCCCGTGCACTGACCTCATCTCGTTCGGTAATGGAATTTCAAAACAACGGCGGCGCGGCGCGGCGGCCGCGTTTTCTCGTTCTCTCTTCCGGCGGCGGCCGGGGTCTGTCCCCTCGTTTTTTCGCGCGTGTCCGGGGCTCCGCGGTTATACGGCTCCCGGCCTCGTATTTTTCGTTAGGCAGAAATTGCATTTTTTAATCCGCCGGCCATCCCTTCGGCGGGGCCACTGCGTCTCGAATTACAACGCGTTCGTGTCGCGTTACGGTCTTTTTTTCGTGCCGATGGTAATTGAACTGACGCGGCCTGTCGCTGCACGCTGCCGACCTCCACGTTCAACCGATTCCTACGCGGCGGCCGGTGCCCGGGTCACGTTCTCGCGTAACCAAACGGTGGGGCAACGGAGAAAGCAACGAGCCAATCAGCGGTGGGCCGGAGATTTTAGCGACTTTTCGACGAAAACCGAATTTTCTCGTATCGATGTCTCATGTCAATTTTTATTATTATACATTTTTATTATTGTACTCATATCAATTTTTATTATTATACATTTTTATTATTATACTCATATCAATTTTTATTATTATACATTTTTATTATTACACTCATATCAATTTTTATTATTATACATTTTTTTATTATTATACTCATATCAATTTTTATTATTATACTTATATCAATTTTTATTATTATACTCATATCAATTTTTATTATTATACATTATCCTCGGAAGTGGAGATATTAACCCTTACGGGGACCGAAACTATTTATTTCCAGTTTACACAAGTTTGCCAAGTCTAGACTGTTTTTCGGGGAGGGGGGGGGGGGTCGAAGAGAAATTTTTTAATGAAAATTTTTCTATCGAATATAGAGAAGAGATATTCATTTTTTAAAAATAAAACTTCGTTGATATATTTTCCTCGAAACAATCGTGCCTATTCTTCCAATGTTTCCTGCCAGATTTTACGGTTTTATTGATTTCTGCCGCGTGTATGGCGGCATTGGACCGTTTTAAGGGTTAATAAAAATGATCATAAATTGTAATAGATACGACAATTTAAAGTTGAACGTTTCACGATGGATACGAGGACCCGCTAGTAATTCCGGGTACGTTGGTATTGTAATGTTACAAATAGTTTGTAATATTATATTTAAACAATTCTTTGTTTCACACAAAAATGTCAAGGTTAAATTAATTAAAAATTATCGTTTAACAATTGCAAGAAATATTTAATCATCTATAATTGAAAATAGCTATTTTTAAAATATTTTTGATGAAAATTTCATTGCGATATGTTCGATAGTTCAAAAGTTATAACAGAATGTCACTGAATTTCTTGCTCCAGCCATCCACTGTGGCGACGTCGGACTACTATTACGCCGTAATCGTTGCGTTTACGACAAGTTCTACGCCGAAATGTTTTACCTAGTTGATCGACGTCGCGTAACCACCGTCACTTTCGCTGTAAGCAGCGTTCGCTTGTGTTGCTCCGGCAAAAAACGGAGACCGGTTCAGTTAGTATTTCCACTGAAACGTAAATGTCGCGGTGAAACGGGCCATTTTTTGCCCGCTTGCTTACATTTCTAGCAGAGAATAATTTGGGTAATGATTTGGTTGAAAGCGTTTTATAGAATGTACAATTGCCGACAAATAATTAGGAAACATGGCGCACGGATGCGTATTCTTGGGTGAAATAAACCTTGTGTTAACGCGGGTCAAAAGTTTGTATTGTGTCAATGAAGATATTAGTTTTATTTATCTTTTTTCTAATTTTCTAATTTTTATTTTATTCGAAAAACATATTTGTTTTAACATTTTTCATTTCATTTTTATGTTTTCACGAAAGAATGTGTTGTATACTTCGCTATAGCATGTACTCTTAATTTAGTAAGAATTATTATTCATTTATTTATTTGTTATTATTTATTTGTTATTCCGTCATTTGTTCCGTAAATCCGAAGGCTCTGCTACGAAGCCCGATGTTTTTTTAGCATGATTACACCGAAGATGCTATGTTTTTGTCGATGTTGACAATTGTTATTTGTGGTGAAAACGTGCTTAGCGTGTGTACCATTACGATTAAAGCATGTTTTGCCCATTTTTATACTTAGCAATATAAAATAAATAAAATCAAACGCTTTCGCAAGGACGCGTAATCTTTTCCGCTCGAAATAAGACTTCCTTTATCTCGGGCGCTTTGCTCCAAAAATGTGCCGGAGTCGCTGATAGTGATATTTTTCAGAAAAACGCTGTTCAACTTTATTTTAGAACGTCCGAAGAATATTTACTAATTTTTAATTCAATTTAATTATTAATCGAGCCGATTCCAGCGAAGATTAACGATAAAAAAATTCCGGCAAACTCGCGCAAAAGATATTTTTGTTTCAATAATTCCGTATCCGAACAGAATTCAACGGACGATTCGCGATGCTAATTTTATAATAAATCGCGTCAAAGAACACGAGGGATATATTTATTTAAGAATTGCGAAGAATATCGTTGATAGTAAATTTACCCATTTCGATGAGGATGCATTCGCTGCTTGGAAATTTCGGTCACAATTCACCATGTCGATGCACCGACCTCGCACAATGTTAAGTTGATACCATTACGATTAAAACATTTTTTGCCCATTTTTATACTTAGCAACGTAAAATGAATAAAATCAAACGCTTTCGCAAGGACGTGTAATCTTTTCCGCTCGAAATAAGACTTCCTTTATCTCGGGCGCTTTGCTCCAAAAATGTGCCGGAGTTGCTGGTAGGCACAGTAATGTCTCTCTAATTGACGCTCAGATTGTCCACAGAAATGGACAATTTGGGAAGAGGAGTTTTAGAGATTATTCGAGCTTCGCGGTTCATTTTTATAGTTTCGAATTGTCAATAATTATAAAAACGAGCCGCAACGCTCGAATAATCGTATCTCCTTTTCTCAAATTGTCCATTTTTGTGCACAATCTGAGCGTCAGTTAGGGAGACATCACTGTATAAATCGAGAAACGCGTGAAGCGCTAAGAGTTAACATATAATTGTATTAATTTCGAAAATTAACTGGATCGGCGCGGCTCCTAGAGCAATAATCTTCGAACAAAATGGCGCGGCAGTATCGGAACTGCTGTTGGCACAGTCGTAGACACCGTTTGCAAACAGATTCTGAAAAAAACTTCTCGGGGAAGCCTAAACATGGCGTGCGTATACCTGCGCACATCTTCCAGTTTAATTTCCAGTTTCGCAAACTCCTTTAAAAGCTCGCGAATTTGCATAAACCTCCTCAGTATCTTCGCAACACCCGCAGTTTGCAGAACATTCAGATTATTCTAATGATCCGACCGGCGATGCGCCTTTCTTTCCGCGCCCTTCATACAGTTTTTTTTCTTTTGTAGTTTCCTTCTTTACCTCCAATTACAAATTTTAATTAATCTTACCGATACAATTCCAGCTTCGGATGTTGTTTAACTCGCTCTTGTAATAGCCTATATGAAATTACATAAATGCTTAAGTTAAATTGTGTACAACATATACAGTGTTCAAAATATACGTGTATTTTGTTTCTACAAGATTTTTATTTTTCCTTCAGATTTTTAATCTTTTATAAGATTTTTACTCTTTTGTAAGATTTTTTCTGTTTTATAAGATTTTCATTCTATTACAAGATATTCACCCTTTCGTAAGATTTTTACTATTTTATAAGATTTTTATTCTATCACAAGATTTTTACTATTTCATAAGATTTTTATTCTATCACAAGATTTTCACTTTTTCATAAGATTTTTATTCTATCACAAGATTTTTACTATTTTATAAGATTTTTATTCTATTAAAAGATTTTCACTTTTTCATAAGATTTTTACTATTTTATAAAATTTTTATTCTATCACAAGATTTTTACTATTTCATAAGATTTTTATTCTATCACAAGATTTTCACTTTTTCATAAGATTTTTACTATTTTATAAGATTTTCATTCTATCACAAGATTTTCACTTTTTCACAAGATTTTTACTATTTTCACTCTAATTTGTTTTTTAACTCTATTTATTATGCAGATACGTACTAAGAACTACATTAAACAGCTTACAAACAAAGAAACAGAAACAAATGAAAAAACATTACAAAATCTGAAACTTCCAAATTAAAAATTTGTTCAATTCAAAATTTCTTCTCGCTAAATTTCACAAAATATTTCTCACACGAATTCTGTCAGTTCAATGAAAAATTCTACGGAAAATCGATCGCCTCTTTAAATCGCTTTCATCATCGCGCGGATCCAAACTTAGTACCAATATCGAATCCACGTGCACCAACACCCACGCATTTTTCTCGCGCTCAAAGTTTCCGTCGAAACGGCCCATCAACTAAACGACCTAGCTCGTCCTAAAGCGACCCACGCAGCACCCGCTCCGGAAACCCATTAAAAAAAAAAGTTCCGCCTTTTTTGCCGTTTGAATCTTTTCTCTAAATGCCACGGGCTTCCCCCTCCCCCCGGCCGCCCGCCCCCTCTCGGCTAATCCGGCTACGCTTACGGCCATCTTGCAGCGCGCGAGTGCCATTTGTATCGGCGCGGAATCGAGGGTGCGAACTCGCTCTATGACGCTCCTTTGTATGCAAACAAGGTGCTTGTTTCTAAATTGGGTTGCAAGTCGGCCCATCGTTAATTAATATATCTCGCAGCACGACCGAATTAAGCCGGCGCTGCCTTCGCCCGCCCCGCTCCGCCGCGCCCCGCCCCGCCGCGGAAACCGTGTACACGCCGCCTCTCCGTTGCCACCCCGCGGAAGAAGGGGAGGGGCGGCTACCAACCCCCGGGTCCGGTCTATTCGTTCAACGACCACCATGGGACCCGTACCAATCATAAACGGACCGCGGCGTCGCATCAACGCCGGCCAACGGATTCCACGAGCCGAGCGTGACCGGCTTCGCGAACGGCCGAGCGTTACCGAAAATTGTTACGAATGAATTTTTATGGTGCACTTTACGCGCCGTCCTACCACCCCGCACCCTCTGCCGTCACCTATCGGCCGGCGTTACCGACCCTTGAATTACCTGTTCCCAAGGTGTGCCCGGATAGTGCCTCGGATTAAGGGGTTCCGCTTAGTTAACGATCTTAAGTGCTCGTGATTTCTGGACGCTCTTTCTGAAAGAATTAGTGGATCTTTTCTTTTTTGAAGATGGTGCTTGGTTATTAATTTCGAATAATTATTATTGATTTTAATTTACGACGAATTTGTTTATTCATTTGTAATAGTTATTATTAATTTTTATTTACGACAAATTTGTTTATTAATTTGTAATAGTTGTTATTAATTTTAATTTACGACAAATTTGTTTATTAATTTGTAATAGTTATTATTAATTTCAATTTACGACAAATTTGTTTATTCATTTGTAATAGTTATTATTAATTTTAATTTACGACAAATTTGTTTATTAATTTTGAATAATTATTATTAATTTTAATTTACGACAAATTTGTTTATTAATTTGTAATAGTTATTATTAATTTCAATTTACGACAAATTTGTTTATCAATTTGTAATAGTTATTATTAATTTTAATTTACGACAAATTTGTTTATTAATTTCGAATAATTATTATTAATTTTAATTGACGACAAATTTGTTTATTCATTTATAATAATTATTATTAATTTTAATTTACGACAAATTTATTTATTAATTTCGAATAATTATTATTAATTTTAATTTACGACAAATTTGTTTATCAATTTGCAGAGGAATTGGTTTCATTTGTACAGTTATCATTTTATTTATGAGTTTGTACAAGGTTTTAATTAATTCGTGAATTTATAATAAACTTATTTGTATGGAAGAATTTGTTTCATTCGCAGATTTATCGTTTTATATACAAGCTTTTAGAAGGACTAAATTAACTTATGAATCTATAATAAATGCATTTGTCTGTTTTATTTATACAGTTATCATTTTATTTATGAGTTTGTACGTGGAATAAATTAAGTCATGAATTTATAATAAACTTATTTGTATGGAAGAATTGGTTTCATTTGCAGATTTATTATTTTATTTATAAGTTTGTACAAGGAATAAGTTAATTTATGAATTTATAACAAACTTATTTATTTGGAAGAATTGGTTTCATTCGCAGATTTATTATTTTATTTACAAGCTTGCAGAAGGATTAAATTAATTTATGAATCTACAATAAATGCATTTATCAGTTTTATTTATACAGTTATCATTTTATTTATGAGTTTGTACGAGGAATAAATTAATTCGTGAATTTATAACAAACTTATTTATACGGAAAAATTGATTTCATTTTCAGATTTCTTATTTTATTTATGGATCTATAATAAATATATTTTCTAATTTATAAGAGCATTAAATTTATATATAGACTTGTAACGAATTCATAAATAAATTTTCAGAAGAGTTCAATTTATTTATAGGTTTATAACGAATTTATATATACACAATTATATATATATAATTATTATATATATAATTATTTATATTATATAATATAAATATTTATTAATAAATATTAATAATAATAATAATATTATTAATAACATAATAATAATATAATAAGAAATGTTAATAATAATAATATTAATAATATAATAATTTGTATTATATAATATAAATATTATTAATAAATTTATATTATATAATATATTCTTATATACACAACATTAGCCCAATAATTCGCGGAAGAAAGTGCAACGATGAAGAAAATCTGATCAAAATCGGCAAGAATTCGTTGCAGCTAAACTCGAAGCGTCCTTGAGTATCGATAACGTCTCGAAGCGGTCGTTGATTGGAACGAGATGTATCTTCGATCCCCGTTGACAAGCGATAACCGTCCGAAAGTGTTAAAAAAACGACGTTGCTCTGCGCGCGCGCGCGCGTCTCGCTAAACCGGCGCGTCAAGAACAGAAGCGGACTGGTCGAACGCGCGAATTTGCATATAAACGACGACGTAACGCAGCTAAACTTGGGTAAAATCGTCGACGACTACGGTGCGTGCCGAACGTAGCGCAGGAATTCCCTCGGAAAGTCGAGGATATCCGAACAGAATAACAGAAACAGCTCGTGAAACGATGCCAAAAACGAAGTCACGAATCGTAGCCGCCGCCGCCGCCGCCGCCGCCGTCGCCGTCGCCTCGCCGATTATCCAAGAAACGGTTAAACGGCGTACGTCGAAATGCGGCCGAGTATAAACAGACGAGAGGAACAGAAGAAATGTGAAGAGAGACGCGGGAAACGGCAGGGGAACGATGCCGAGGGACCGGGGCGGGGCGGGGGGAAGTAAAAACCGGCGGAAATGAACGGAAAAAAGGAAACGGCCGAGTTGGAAACGGTAACAGAAGCGAGAGAACGCGGTGGAAAACGAGAAAATCGAACGAGGAAAAGTAATCGGCCGGGCGGTAGCGTGGGGAGTGGGGGAAGAGCGCGGCGGAGCAGGGAGGAAGCGAGGTGGGGGGCGAACGAGTCTGGTTAAAACGCTTGCTAAGTGTTTAAGGAAGGACTCTCGCTGTTGACTGGATCCTCGAGATGCACTTGCGCGTGCATCCTGCTCGCCGGGAGCGCGTCTTCGCCGCTGAGTCCGCGGTTTCGTGCAAATATCATCGACTTCCCGGCGGCCGTCGACTTCCTGAATTTAATTAAAAGTTTCGGAGAGCGGGACCGCGTTCTCCCCCCCCCCCTTCCTCCTACTTCGTCGCAGTTGTCCGCCATTATCGAGAACACTATTACGCTCGAACGTTCGAGATAAACTGCGTGTTCGAACGTATGCGCAAAAGGGGTCACCGGTGGTCGGTGCTAATACCGAGGGATTCGAATCGATCGCGGAACGTTCTCGCGACCGGAAACGGACGATCCGTTCGCTCGGTACTCGATAACGCTGCGTCAACGTTGGAAACGTTTTGTTTCCGGCTCAAGTGTGTGCGATCATTATTTGTTACTAATTTATGTAATAATAATTATTATGGAATACAAATATTTATATAATGTTTATATCAATTTGTAATTATATATATATATATATATATATAATATATATAATATAATATATAATATAATAATATAATTTTATTTATTTTATTATATATATATAATAAAATATCCATTCATATCCGTTGAATTATATTATTATATTATAATATTGTATTATAAAAATTATTATAACATAATATTTATTATATATTATATGTATATTATTATATTATATATTATAATATTTGTTATATATTATATGTATATATTATTATATTACATATTATAATATTTATTATATATTATGTATATATTATTATACTACATATTATAATATTTGTCATATATTATATGTATATTATTATATTATATATTATAATATTTATTATATGTTCTATGTATATATTATTATATTATATATTATAATATTTGCTATATATTATATGTATATATTATTATACTACATATTATAATATTTATTATATATTATATGTATATTATTATACTACATATTATAATATTTATTATATATTATATGTATATTATTATATTACATATTATAATATATTATTGTTATTAAACTCACTGTTATCTTTATAAACTAACACAAAGCAGCTGATTTCAGTGCTCGCTAAATCCAGCGCTAACGCAAAGGTCGCATAATTGACTTTTGTCCAAGTATTACCGTTTCCCAGAGACTGGTGCGCGCTGTTCCGACTTCGCGGGAACGTATTCGAGATGGGGCGGCCCCTTTGAATGTTTCATGAAAACGATGAAAATATATATATATGACCAGATTTTATTAAACGTCGGCGGGGCGCGGACCGTCGCATAAATCCGTGCACAACTTTGTTCATGAAAGCGAATCTTCAGTCGCCTCGTTGCTTATGCATACAACGGCGCGGCGCGGCGCGGCCGCGTTGTCTTTAGTCGGAAAGTAGTTTGAGATTGCGCGCGGAACGAGGAGTTCGCGCTCCCGTTTGTAAATCGGGCTCGTTCCGCGGATATTTTATGCATCATTCGGATGAACCGAATCGGGGCCCGGAACGAGATATCCGGTTATTACCAATGATCGTGTTCTCGAGCAAAATCGATTTATTCGCGTTAACTTCGGCCTCTTGCGTTATCGGGGTCAATTTGGTACTAAATGAAACCTCTGCAGTTTTGTATCGTATAGTGATATTTTAATGGGCGTATCGGTGCGGTAGTATGCTTGGATATTTTTATACAGGGTATAATATATATTATATATATATATATATATATATATATATATATATATATATATGATTTGAGGACAATAAATATATATATGATATATATGATTATTATATCATATATATCATATATATATTTATTGTCCTTAATATATATTATACCTATATTATAATCTATAATATAAATCTATAATATAATATAATCTATAATATAAATATATATAATCTATATGATATGATAATCATATATTATATATGATATATATGATTTAAGCACAACCACCCCCCTCCCCCTATTATTTGTTTTTAAATTTCAAACAGTACAACATTTTTTTATATGCAATTTGAATGGTACCGCGTAGTCAGCACATTCCACAGGGTTGTTTTTTTAAATGTTGTTTTCTTTCGTAATTTTCAAGGTCATCGATGTTTTTTTTTAAATAATTACGCAAGTTTCCGTGTTGCATTATGCAACAGATAAAAAAAGATACATTCAAATGTGTGCTGTGATATGTCTTTCGAATGACCTTGAACACCGAAGATGAAGATTAAAATTCGAATATTTCTCTCGCAAAGCTTGCAGTTTCTTCACAAATAAAATATATGTTTGACCCTCGTTTTCGGAGTTCAACCCTTCGTGCTCTAACAACGTTCCAAACTCGTGATAGCGATTTCATACATAACCTACGGAAAATATGAATTTTATGTGTTTCTCCTAAATCGAGAAAACGAATTTGATTAAATTCTTGTTATTAAAATCTTGGAACGAATGTGGATGAAGACGTACAATTGTCGGAGCGAGTCAATTTGACTCATTTACGATTTTATTGCTAATGCGATAATAATAATATATAGCAATAATATATTGATCATAATTCTATCAAAAACCAACATATGTTTAAAAATAAATTATTTAAGTTTATGTACATATTATTATTAATATATAATATTATATACACATTACTACACATATTATTTAAGTTTATATATACATATATGAACTTAAATAATTTTATACAGCAATAAAATCGTAAATGTGTCAAATTGACTCGCTCCGGCAATCTAGTGTTAAAAATAAAATAGTGTCAATGACTGAGGAATAAATCATAGCACAAAGGGTTAAGGTCATCCGATGGTCGCACCACAGTAAAATTTCTTTCGAAGCCGTGCGATGCGACACAAAAATATACGCAGTTGCTTATATCAATACTAATCGTCCAAAACCATTAAAACCATTATCATTAATCCGCAACGTTGGCGATTAATCAGTTTAAATGGTGCTGGTGGATAGTGCAGCGTGCAAAGGAGAAGTGTGAACTCTGAATGTTCATTTCAATATTTTAATTTTTTTAAGAATAAGAACTTCTCTCGAATAGGTCAGCTACAGACAAAGGTATATGCAGTTGCTTATAGCAATACTAATCGTCCGAAACCATTATCGTTAATCCGCAATATTGGCAATTAATCAGCTTAAATGGTGCTAGGAATAGATGCGTGCAAAGGAGAAGTGTGAATTCTGGATGTTCACTTCAAAACTTTAATTTCTTTTATAATAAGAACCTCTCTTGAATAGGTCAGCTACAGACAAAATTATACGCAGTTGCTTATAGCAATACTAATCGTCCGAAACCATTATCGTTAATCCGCAACATTGGCAATTAATCAGCTTAAATGGTGCTAGGAATAGACGCGTGCAAAGGAGAATTGTGAACTCTGGATGTTCACTTCAAAATTTTAATTTCTTTCAGAATAAGAACCTCTCTTGAATAGGTCAGCTACAGACAAAAGTATACGCAGTTGCTTATAGCAATACTAATCGTCCGAAACCATTATCGTTAATCCGCAACATTGGCAATTAATCAGCTTAAATGGTGCTAGGAATCGACGCATGCAAAGGAGAAGTGTGATCTCTGGATGTTCACTTCAAAACCTCAATTTTTTAAAGAATAAGAACCTTTCCTGAATAGGTCAGCTACAGACAAAAGTATACGCAGTTGCTTCTAGCAATACTAATCGTCCGAAACCATTATCGTTAATCCGCAACGTTGACGATTAATAAGCTTAAATGGTGCTGGTGGATAGTGCGGCGTGCAAAGGAGAAGTGTGAACTCTGGATGGTTCGAAGAAGATGCGTATAGAAGAAAGTAACGGTACAAAGCAGGCCAGGCGAGCTGAGCTGATTGCTCGCGAGCTACCGACTAGCAAAATACGATCAAACAGAGTTCGTTACCTGTCGATCGGCGGTGGGAATAGCGGTCGGAGCATCGGCACAGCTCGCAAGGCAATCAACTGCCTACGTTAGTTTATTCTAATTTTCCTATTCACGGGTCAAATCCTTTTTTTCACGGGTCTTTGAACTGTTCAATGGCTTCGCACACCGAGCTTCGTGCTTATTAATACGAGCATATTATTATTCCATTATTATTTTATTATTTTATTATTATTATTATTTTTTATTATTATTTTATTTTTATTATTATTATTATTATTCCATTATTATTATTTTTTTATTATTATTTTATCATTATTATTATTTTATTATTATTTTATCATTATTATTATTATTATTATTATTATTATTTTATTATTATTTTATCATTATTATTATTATTATTCCATTATTATTATTTTGTATTATTATTTTTGTTATTATTATTATTATTATTATTATTATTATTGCATTATCCGATGATACGGCTCTCGCGCTAGTGCCCGAGTATCGAGGCGCGATTCCGACTCCTGAGAGTATGCAACCGAGTTCTCGAGCGTCGAGCGGGTTGCCTGCTCGAAGGGGTCCGAGACTCGGCGCGCGCGCTCGGCTACTCTCTCTCTCTCTCTCTGCTCTTCTAATTCATAACGTTCGATCGAACCAAGCGCGTTAATGAACTCGAGTCGACACAAAGACTCGTTTATATGTAAATGATAATAAGCGAAGCGGTATTTCTTTGCAAATGAAGCGCGCGAAGATCCAGATTATCCGGTCCTCCGCTATCAGAATTCTCTCTCTCTCTCTCTCTCTCTCTCTCTCTCTCCCTCTCTCTCTTTCTCTCTATTGTCTGCAAAGAAGTTTCACAACTAATCAGCTCGACCTATCGAAAACATTGATATTTAAAACGATTTATTGGATATTTATTTATTTATTTATAATATATATATTGATATTTTTATATTTGATATTATATTATATATTATATATAATATATATATATATATATATATATATATATATATATATATTGATATTTATATTTGATATTATATTATATATTATATATTGATATTTTATATTATATATATGATATTTATATTTATTTATTAACGATTTATTTATTAGTCCCGCGCTGTAACCGTGAAACGGTTCGATTATCCGAGTATTTTTGTCACACTGTACTTACGGTGACCCACAAAAGTGTTTGTATACCATTTGAAACTCCCTTCGAAACTGAACTAAGCGTCTTGAATTTTTTTTTAGATGGTAGAGGATCCAGTTTGCTAGACGATGGCTGAAAGGCTTTGTTTTTTAATTTTGCTGTTACTTGGAGTGAAAAGAAAGAAATGGAAATTCTTCGTTTCTTGACTTTTTTATTCGAACTTATGACGAAAATTTAGAAAATGCCTTTTGTTAACTTATATATAAGAAACTTATATATGCGTGCTGAATATTTGATCGAAATCGGTTAACCCGGAGTCGAGTTACAGGCGTTGAAAGATTTAAAAAATTGCAGAGTTTTAAAACTGCAGATTTTAAAACTGCGATTTTTGCGACCTTTAATTTGCCGTAACCTCATAACAACGTGAGCCGATTTCGATGAAATTTTCAACATGCATGTGAGTTACTCTACGAAAGGCATTTTTTAAATTTTCATTACAGGCTCAGATAAAAAAGTTAAGAAACGAGATCTTTTTTAAAAAAAACTAATCTTTTCATTCCAAGTAATAGCAAAATTAAAAAAAAAAACATTTTAGTCATCGTCTAGTAGACTAGTCCTTCTATCATCTAAAAAAAATTAAAATCGTTTAGTTCAGCTTTAAAATAGTTATTGCGTTTTAAAAGGTGTACGAAGATCGAGATTCCACTGTTAGTTGAATAAAACAGTCGACGGTATGTGTGAAAAGCAATTGATAGAATCAGACATGTGTTTGTCCCTTTGTTATGAAAAAAGTATTATTATTATTATTATAATATATATAATATAAATATATAATATAATTATAATATAATTATATTATAGTTATTATAATATAATATAATATTATAATATTATTATATTATAGTTATTATAATATAATATAATATTATAATATTATTATATTATAGTTATTATAATATAATATTATTATTATTATTATTATTATATTATATATATAATAAAGTATTATTATTATATTATCCCGATTAATGAGCCCTAGAAATTCTAATATGTCCCCAGAGCTAATTGCATATAATTTTATTCGACTCACTTACACTTTTGTTCACCGACTGAAACGTTGCAGAACATCGGACTCACCTGCAACAGACAAACAAAACAGAGAAACATTAAATACTTATACTTGTTATCACAGCTTAAGAAAAAGTTCCTCGTAAGTCCATTTATTTAACCGTGAAGAACTTTCGGGGTAGATTTCTACCCCACACGTAATATTTATATTCATAACACCGGTGGAATTGCTAAATTGTCATTCGAATAAATATATAAAATATATAATCGTTTATATATTATAAATAGACGGATCTTTATGCAAAATAAAGCTTTTCTATATAGATTGTAAGGAACAAAATTTTAAGTACAAAAATGCATCTTGAACTAGTATAAATATTTTAATAAATATTAAGAAATAAATATTAACAAATATTTATATTATGAAATAGATATTAACAAATATTTATATTAAAAAATAAATATTAACAAATACTTATATTAAGAAATAAATATTAATAAATAAATAATAACAAAAATTTATATTAATAAATAAATGTTAACAAAAATTTATATTAATAAATAAATGTTAACAAATATTTATATTAAGAAATAAATGTTAACAAATATTTATATTAAGAAATAAATGTTAACAAATATTTATATTAAGAAATAAATATTAATAAATGTTTATATTAAGAAATAAATATTAACATCAAGAAATAAATATCAACAAATATTTATATTAAGAAATAAATATTAATAAATATTTATACTATGAAATAAATATTAACAAATATTTATATCAAGAAATAAATATTAACAAATATTTATATTAAGAAATAAATATTAACAAATATTTATATTAAGAAATATTTTGAATTAATAAGAAAAATATTGCGCTACTGTCGGCTACATGTTAAGCTAGAGCCAACTCCGAGCACGTAATTGCAATAATCGCGGTAGACGTGCGCGCTAAATATTTACCTGGTTCGCATGTTTACCCGACGATCATACTCTGTTCGAAACCCCCTAATCGAGGATTTCTGTAATCCTCTTTCATTGGTTTTCGAATTTTAACCACTGGTTCGCCCCTTATGGATGTTACACGTCATCATGTCATCCGTAATACACAATGTGGTGAGAGCAATATATTTCGTCTTGGGGGACTCAATCAATACCGACCCCAATTTGAATGTTGTTTAAGCAGAGACGGACACGATTACACATTTTTTACTGCGACGTACCTTATCAAAGATTGAGGAAGCAGCTTACGATAGCATTCTATCAGGGAATTAATACGAAGATAGTGTTAATAATAAATTGTTTTCAGTCGCTAATAAAATATATATTTTAATTGTTCTCAGCACGCTGAAACACTTCGTTGAGATATTATTCTTATCGGTACGCTCTTTACAGGTACAGTAAATTCTCCCTAATTTACACTCAGCTTGTACACATAAATAGAGAATTTTGGAAGAGGAGGTACGATTATTCGAGACCGATTGTCAACAACTATTAAAAAAGAGCCGGGCTGCTCGAATAATCGTATATTCTTTCCCGAAATTCTCTATTTTTGTTTCCAAGCTGAGGGTCAATTAGGGACATCCTGTATTTTATTGCGTTCGAAGATATATCAGTCTTTTACCTTCCCTAAAACAATGACTTTTAAAGAAGTTTTATGTTAAAAAAAATATAATTTTTAATATTACTTTCATATAAAATGTTTTAAGTATTATTTTTATATAAAAAAATATTATTTTCAATATTACTTTAACATAAAATATTTTAGGTACTATTTTTATATTAAAAAGATATTATTTTTAATATTACTTCAATATAAAATATTTTAAGTATTATTTTTATATAAAAAAGATATTATTTTTAATATTACTTTAATATAAAATATTTTAAGTATTATTTTTATTTAAAAAAGATATTATTTTTAATAATACTTTAACATAAAATATTTTAAGTATTATTTTTATATAAAAAAAATATTATTTTCAATATTACTTTAACATAAAATATTTTAAGTATTATTTTTATATTAAAAAAATATTATTTTCAATATTACTTTAACATAAAATATTTTAAGTATTATTTTTATATAAAAAAATATTATTTTCAATATTACTTTAACGTAAAATATCTTAAGTATTATTTGTATATAAAAAAATATTATTTTCAATATTACTTTAACACAAAATATCTTAAGTATTATTTTTATATGAAAAAAATATTGTAATATTTGCAGTTTCCGAATCGGAAATTTACCCCACGAAGCCACTCACGCGAGTCTACACAACGAAGGTGCCCGAGGATTGAACTCGTACGCGGAACGCGTTCGCCAGAATTCTTTGAGCACAGTACACCGTCGGAATATGCAAAACAATAACGGAGTTTCTGGGGCAGCGATAGCGGGGATTTCTTTTAAACGTTCCATCGTCTTTTCTTGTTATTGCAACGGGAAAGAGGGCGGGATTTCGGGGAATGGTCAAAAAGATGCGGGTCCAGGAACGAAACAGCCGCAGGCAGGATACGGTGGAGGGGGGGAGGGGACAAGTTGCGGCGTTATCTGAAATTTAGGGTGCAGCTACGGCGGAAATTGAGCCAGGGCCGTGCCGGAAGTGGCTCCTCGCGCCCCCGTGGGACGCGACAGCGCGGCATAAATTGAGGAGGTCGCGTTTGAATCGAACAGTGTGTCCCTTCGACGCGAAAATTGAGTTAAACACGCCCCTTTGGCCGGGGAATCCGGCCTGCGGTTACGTAGAAAGCTCCAAATTGATGTACTTTCGCCTCCGTCGAGCCACTATAGGCCCCTAATTCCGCGCGAAAGCTGATATCCAATATCGAGCCGACGTGCTCGGCCGCTGTTTTTTGCAACAGCGGCCCAACAAATTGTTGCAATGCGTTCGAACAACGGAGATTCTCTTTCAATCTCCGCGATGATTGCGTGCCAGGGTGGTCCTCGGACATACGGGTCTAAAATTGTTACGGTCCCACGCCCCTAAATTGTAACGCTTAGCCAGAGAATGATGCGTGCGCAATTCGAAAGCAATCGGATGTTTACAAATTTTCATGAATCGCGATTTTTTATTTTCGAACGTAATCGTATTTCGTTATTTGAGAAATATCGTTGAACCTTTTCGGATGAAAGAAAGGATCTTAGGAAATATACACGAAATATTTAAGCTTGATTTATTACTAAATACAGAATTTTTACGAAAGAGAGTCTCTTAGAAATATTCGAACTTGACTTATTATTAACCGCTGTGCACTCGTTTGGTGACTCTGAGGCGCCATTAACATTGTTATAGCATATATTCCAAGATAATTTTTATATTAACAAAGTTTATATTTAAGATATTGTTTATAGTGTGATTGTTGTACAAGTCACCGCAAGACTCAATTTCGTATGCATAATATATATAATATAAGTAATAATATATAATAATAATAAATAATAATAATAATAATAATAATATAGAATAATATATACTTATATATTATTATATATTATTATTATTATTATTATTATTATTTATTATTATATATTATTATTATTATTATTATTATTATTTATTATTATATATTATTATATATTATTACTTATATATTATATATATTAATATAATATATATTAAGTCAGAAAATTTATTTTAGGTTTACGGTTAAAACAGCTTCGAGTGCAAAGGGTTGAATACAACATTTTTATCGATTTTGATAAAATCTCTACGAACGTTAGTTTTCGAAAAAAGATACTTAACGCGTAGTTTGTTTGATCGATCATTGTCGTTTACATCAAAAAGATGGAAACAGCGCTTAGAATTGGGAATAAAGTTCAAGGGACGTTTAAGGGATGTTTCCGCCCCTTCGATACGGATTATGCGCGAAAGAAAAATTCGAGTCAGATATTTTTACGAGAACCGTATCTCACAAAAAATGTCATCCGAATCGTCATTTTCTTTCGTCCAGATTCGATTTATTCTCCTCGCCGGATTCTGCGTCATCCGTTCTGTTGAATGGCGAATCAAAGATTTGAAAAAACGTCGACGAAAAAAAACGTGCAACGATATAATTAATACTATAATTTAGAACGGCATTATTTTCTCTATTCTCGACCGACGATTCCAGCGCTCCCATTTTCTTTTCTTTTTTTTTAAAGAGCCTCTTCGACATCCAACTCAATCTACTTTCGAAATCATGCAAAACGTTCCCCTCCTTCGAGAGCACACCTTCAAAGGAATCCTCGTGAAGCGAAAGTACTTACTTTTCCCTTCGGTGTACACTCCCGATCATAAGTATCGCGGCTCGATCGGGACACAGTCTCTCGCGCGGCCGCGCCGTTTCCTTTTGATTTTTCTCTCGTCCATTATGGCGCCGCGTAACAGTTCCTCATTAATCACGAACCGCTATGTTCATCGGCCTCCATATCGGAGGTCCTTTGAATGCCCGCTGTTGTCTGGGCACGTTCTCAGTCTCACGGCTGATGTATAATATACGCCGTGGTAACAAAAATAATTAACTTAATTAAATAATAAGTAATAAATCAAAGCTCCAATGTAACCGCGGGCATAATTAACGCTTTCGAGATCTTAACTGGTCGAACCGCGGAGAGGATCTGTGGTACGGCAATCTTGGTTCGCGCATCGCTCTTCATGTCCGTACGCCACATTCGGTTCGTGCGTCGTTTTTAGTTCGTGCGTCACTTTTGGCTCGTACGTTACTTTTGGTTAAGTTGAGCAGCACTGTTTTTTTTATTTGCTATTTTTATTTTATTTGCTATACTAATAGTATTATGTTATATGTGTGTATTATATACATATAATACATTATATATAATTAATATATATATACAATAGTATTATAAGTTATGCTAGTTATGTTAGCATAAGTATATAAGTTATATTAGTATACATATAATAGTAACATATATATGACTATTATATACTATTTATACTATTTATATATATAGTATATATAAGTATAATATATATATATATATATATATATATATATATATATATAATATAATATAATAATATAATATCTATAATATAATAGTATAATATATATTATATAAATATATATAATATATATACATATATAATAGTATATAGTAATAGTATATATTTACTACATATAGTAATTTATACTATAATATAACTATACTATAATATACTATAAAAATTTTCTCCGAGGCACCGTTAACGAGTTATTAACGAAAAACAGCGGCCAATAAGAATCGAGTACGGCTGACGCGAGGCGAGGCGAGGCCTCGCGTCAGCTGAGCTGAGATTCGACCGCTCGACCGCTGGCGCCGTTGGCTCGGCCACCTCGCGCTCGCCTCTCATTGATCACTGTTTTTCGTTAATAACTCATTAACGGTGCCTCGGAGACAATTTTTGTAAAGGAAAAAGTTGCTTCAAATGACCCGAGGAACCCGCCATTTTCGGACTGCGAGACATTTTTGGGTCACCCTGTATATACAAATCGGAACGAACCAGATAATCACCGAGAAGGTATCCATCTGCTGGCGAGCCTGGAAGTAGCCGCCAAAATGTCATAAAGCTGCTTTCACTATAAATCATCAAGTATGTTTCTTTATTCGAGCACGCGCTATTATAAAAATCGTGAAAAATTTCAATAAATTCCATCTTGTAATTCTCGCGAGACGATTCTTTTCAGCCGCTTTCAGACCTCGATGGGTTCGGTACCACAAAAGAGAATGCTGTTCCCGAAGCATCTGCAACTTCTGCGCGTGAGTGTACCCGTCATCCGCTGTAGCGAGCGTCGCGCGGGAGTACCAGCGCCGTTAAAAGCCAGCTAAAAAGCGTGCTCGTGCTCAGGTATCGACACGGGTACGGCCTCTGCGGTTATCTGCCAGGAATCCGGCAGAAGCTGCTGGCGAGGCCCCGGCTCCGGAACGATCCGTCTCACCGGCGCCCGTGCGCCGCGACGCGACGCGGCCCGACGCGTCCCGACGCGTTCTCCGACGCGCGTGTTCGTTCGATTTACGCTCGAGGCGGGCCTAAGCTGTAATATAGGGGACGCGAGCATTTAGCTTATCACGCCGGACTATCTACCGGTGGCATACGCCTCGGTTAGGGTGATTTTCACCCCTCCAGGCAGCCGATCGCTCGGGATACCGATGCGGGGACCTTAAATCAGTTCGGTGCGGCCTGCCTCCGGCAGCTAGAATTTAACCTGGGACGCGTTATCAGCGCGATGGCGGAGCCGAGACTGGACCGGAGATAAGCTTTGTAAGCGGCGAATTCGGGGCGCACCTGTGGGGGACCTCGAAACGATCGGAGCTTCGGGCCGCGGCAGTTTCGGGGCTCGTGCTTTGTCTTAGATTAGGCGGCTGTCAATTTTAAGGAGTTCGGAATATACGACGTCGCTTGATGCTTCTCGTAGTGACAGATTTTGGGGCATTTTTTGGAAGGGTGCTTTTGCGGGGAATTTTTGGAAGGGTGCTTTTGCGGGGAATTTTAGGTAATCGATTAATAGGTTATGGTTCGGATGACTAAATGTAGTTATTTTCCTGATTGCTCGCGAAATTTGTCTTAGATTAGGCGGCTGTCAATTTTAAGGAGTTCGGAAAATAGGACGTCGCTTGGTGCTTCTCGTAGTGACAGATTTTGGGGCATTTTATAGAAGGGTGCTTTTGCGGGGAATTTTAGGTAATCGATTAATAGGTTATGGTTCGGATGACTAAATATAGTTATTTTCCTGATGGCTCGCGAAATGCCGGATAACTAAATATAGACATTTTCTTGATTACTCGCGAAACGACGGAGAACTAAAAATAGTCAAAATTTAATATAAACAAAATTTAATAGTTCAAACTTCAATTTTTTGGGAATGAGAACCTCTCCTAAATAGGCCGGCTACAGGCAAAAGTTTTCGCACGAACAATATTCGTAAATGTCCTTCGAATCTGACGAAAGAAAGCTCTCAATTGTAGCTATTCGTTAGTACCTATTTTTTTGTAAAAGATTTTTCTTTGCTTGTATTGTACAATATCTAAAGAAGTTACGCGATAAAACTACTAAAAACTGTCTGACATAATAACTAAACCTGAATAAATAATTTAACCTCGATTATCCGGATCAACAATGTCTGTCTTATTAATTATCCAAATTCGTGCAACATATAAACAATTGAATCTAAAACGATACATGTGGCATACAATGATAGCCTTTCAATTACTTGACTGTTCCATTTTTCAAAAATTCTACTATGTACGGTGTCCTATAATTATATTAACATTCGAGAAGGAATGATTCCTGAGGTCATTTGAAGTCACTTTTTCCTTAGCGAAAATGCAATCCGCGGCTTCGTTTACGAGTTATTAGCGAAAAACGGTGACCAATGAGAGGCGAGCTCGCCTAGCGCGAGGCGGCCGAGCCAATCAGCGGGACTGGGCTTCGACCGCTCGTTGGCTCGACTGCCTCGCGCCAGACGACTCAGCTCGCCTCTCATTGGTCGCCGTTTTTCGCTAATAACTCATAAACGAAGCCGCGAATCGCGTTTTCGCTAAGGAAAAAGTTGATTCAAATCACCTCAGGAATCTTCCCTTTTCGGATATTAACGCTTTACATTCGAGTGGTGACCCTGAGGCACCGCTAAAATTGTTATATCACGTTCCAAGGTCATTTCTGTATCATCGAAGTTAAAATTTTAAACATTATTAAAAGTGTAACTGTCGTATGATTCGCGAGACTCAATTTAGGATGCATAAAAAGCACTTTGTCCTGCAAAACGGAAATACTGTAAGTCGGAAAAATTATTTTAGATTTACAGTTAAAATGGCTTCGAGTGTCATTCGGGTTAACATAATTATGGACACCCTGTGTTTGTTTAAAGACACGACTGCGTGCAGATCAGTTCCTTGACCTCTGTACGAGGTATTAATTGGATGAAAAAGGTTATGCGAGTGTTAACCTTTTAGGCACGACGCGCCACTATAGTGGCTTGCTCTAGTAGCTCACTTGCTCATCGTTTGAACCAAATAATCGTCTTCATATGCATTGTTTCACACTTCTTTTGTCTTCACATCGATTTACAACAGTCTACAGGGTGCCCCAAAAATGTCTCGCAATCCGGAAATGGCGGGTTCCTCGGATCATTTGAAGCAACTTCTTCCTTTACAAAAATTTTCTCCGAGGGACCGTTAACGAGTTATTAACGAAAAACAGTGACCAATAAGAATCGAGTACGGCGGCCCAGCCAACCAGCGCACGAAGCCCAGTTCCGCTCATTGGCTCGATCGCCTCGCGCCAGCTGAGCTCGCTTCTCATTGGTCACTGTTTTTCGTTAATAACTCGTTAACGGCGCCTCGGAGAAAATTTTTGTAAAGGAAAAAGTTGCTTCAAATGGCCCGAGGAACCCGCCACTTTCGGATTGCGAGACATTTTTGGGACACCTTGTATATACAGTATCAGAGTCTGTAGAGTACACATCAGACTCTGCCGTCCAGAGAAATAGCCTTGCGCAGAATTCAGCCGTACCTAAAAGGTTAAGGATGGTTGTAATAATGGATATAAAAACTGCGTAATCGATAATATAACTATGACATAGAGAAAAAACGGGGATAAAAGCGATTACCGTGTAATTGACAACATAATGATGATATAGGAGAAACGGTGGGAAAAATGATTGCCGTGTAATCGGCAGTGTAATTACGGTATAGGAAGAGCGGAAAAAATGTCTCATCCATTTGATTCAGAGTACTAATTGGCGATTCAGCGATGGAAGACCACGCAGCACCTATATCGTGGGTAATTCACTATTGAGGGGGTTGTCGCGGTCCGACCTTTTCCCCGGACTTTCGTCGCCCCACCTCGGAGCATTGAAAAGCAGCTGCTTACGGGAGAACGCCTAAAATACGAGCGAAATATCGAAAGTGGCTGGCGAGTGGATCGATCGCCGGATAAGAAGAAGACAAAAACAGGAGAGCGAGCGCTAGGTTTTATGGCGATGTAGCGTGCAGATGGAGCCTCGGAATCCGTAAACCATAAAGACGACAGACACGTTGGATTTACGATGAGAAAAGAGGCACAGCCGCGTCGATCGTAAATTACAGCGAATCCGGTGTGTCCCGTCGATCGACACGATCCGCGTGATCCACTTGCGATTTAAATGCATCGAGGAGTTTAATTGAAATTATACGAACGCTCCGATGGCATCATGGTGGTCTTCCAAGGCCATTTTGATAATGTGCTGTCAAAGTGATCGCAAATATGTATTTTCAACTTCTTATCTTCTTTTGGATTTTCTTGCTTTTATCCGAATATTTTAAAGTATATTATAAGTAATTTTTACGGCATTTTTTAAAAAATTCCAATGTGAAAAAAGGTACTGAGAGGTTTTAGTTTTTTAATTATAGTACAATAGTATATTATATATATACAATAAATATATTGTATATATATGCTATATATATATAATAATATATATACTATGTATAATAATAATAATAATAATAATAATAATAATAATAATAATAATATATAGTACAATAGTTATTAATTAATTAGTTAGTATTAATAATTAATTATAGTACAATAATTATAGTAACACTTCAATGGCATCAAATTTATTCAATTATAATCAATTTTTCTAAGCTCTAACTTTTGATAATGTGCTGCAAAAGATAATCGCAGATATGAATTATCAACTTCTCCATTTCTTTTTGATTTTGTTGCCTTTATCCGAATATTTTAAAGTATATTGTGGGTAATTTTTATGACATTTTTTTAAAAGATTCCAATGTGTCCTAACATATTCTGATCATAATTGCCAGGTTGCTCTAAGCTCTCTAAGACTTTATATAATAACATAACTTTAATAACTCGAGCCAAAAGAAGCTCGATAATTTTCTTTTAAATAATAATTTGAAAGCGCGATATTGTTATATTCATGTAAACAACTTGGATTTTCGATGAAACTATTGTATTATTTTTTATGTTTTGCTGAAAGTCAATACTTTCACAAAAAATAACAAAATAATACAATAATTAAAGAATAATATAAAAATAATACAATTATTATTTTTTCAGAAATTCTGTTGATCTTTGATCTCGGAAGAACTATTTAGTAGAAAATAGTCGTTATGTACAAATCCAAACGGGAAAGCTGGAATTGTTAAGATCAAAGAGATTTTTCACAATACTCTGATATTTTAAACATTCGAATTTCGAGATTTCTACGAACGCGATAACTCCTCGCACCGTTTGCGCCTTCGAGTTTGTTAAGAATTCAAGACCTGGCGAGATTCTCAAGATCCCCCGAGATTTCCAAAAACGCCAAGATTATCTAGATCCCCGAGGTTCGCGAATGTTTCTAGAACTTGCGATACTCCTCGCAATCCCTCGAGATTTATGGCACCTGTAGAACACCTCAGAAATTCTGGTTCCTTGAAAACTCTCCTAAGAGCTTCTCGAGAAAGCTAGCTCGACTTGCTGAAGAGCTATCGACTGCTCAGACGCATCGACTGCAGCTTCATCGATGATCTTGCACAGTCCATAATGATAACATTAATTACTTGGCTGCGAATTTTCATGCAAAATAAAAATTGTCTACGAATATTTAATTGAATATTTAATAATAATTGAATATATATAATATAATAATAATATATTTAATATTAATTGAATATTTAATTGAATTGAATAATTGAATTTTTAACTTCTTTTCTTCTTCTCAATCTTATTGCACTCATCTGAATGTTTTGAAATATATTATAGATAATTTTTATGAATTTCTTTTGAAAGATTCCAATGTGAAAAAGAAATACTGAGAGTTCTCAGTTTTTTAAAATTGTACTAATACTACAGTGGCATCTTGGAGGTTTTTTACAACCATAAAATAATTTTTCGAGCACTGATTTTTGACAACGTACTGCATGATAATCGCAAATATGAATTTTTAACTCCGTTTCTTCCTTTCGATTTTGCTGCTTTTATCTGAATATTTTAAAAGATATTGTGAGCAATTTTTATGAATTTCTTTTGAAAGAGTCCAATGCGAAGCACTGAGAGTTTCTAGAGCAAACTTCAGAACCTCGAACACATTCTGATCACAATTTCTAAGATTCTGTGGAAGCTATTAATGTGTTTTTAATGACTGAACTGTGTCTAAGAGAAGCTCGATAATTTTCATTCAAATAATAATATCAAAAGAATTAGTTACATCAATATAAATAATTTGATGAGTTATGGTCGAGATTATTGTAGTGTTTGAGCAATTCTTGCAAGAAAAAGTCGAAAGTTCTTTCCGTTTTAAAAAATATACCGTGCCACTATCAATTCTTTAAGCCTCTCTACCAATTCAAATCGCAACTACTCGTTATTCCCGCGAATGCATAAAATCGGCAGCCTATTAATTACCAGCAGACGCGACCCATCAACCTCCATCCCACCCACCTAATTACGTGCCCGATGATCCCGTCGACTCGGCGGGCGTCCAAACACGGCCGTCTCGATAGCAGCCCGCCACCCTTTTCAGGCCGCGAAAGTCGGCTTTAATTACCTATTGACTCGCATCGAGACAATGCGTAATTACCCGTGACAAATCCCGCCGAATGGGAGACCCAATTCCAGGTGTTCGCATTCTTTCGGAGACACCACTCCCCTTCGATTCCGTTCGCGCGCCGAGCTCTTCCGTGCGAGCCGAGTGTGTGTTCTCGGTTTTAGGCACGACGCGCCACTATAGTGGCTTTCGCGGATGTCATCTTTCAGAACGACACGCCACTATAGTGGCTTTCGCGGATGTCATCTCTCTGGACGACGCGCCACTATAGTGGCTTGCTCTAGTAGCTCACTCGCTTATCGTTCGAACCAAATAATCGTCTTCATATGCATTGTTTCACACTTCTTTTGTCTTCGCATCGATTTACAACAGTCTACAGGGTGTCCCAAAAATGTCTCGCCACCTGGAAATGGCGGGTTCCTCGGATCATTTGAAGCAACTTCTTCCTTTACAAAAATGTTCTCCGAGGCACCGTTAACGAGTTATCAACGAACAACAGTGACCAATAAGAATCGAGTACGGCTGACGCGAGGCGGCCCAGCCAGCCAGCGCGCGAAGCCCAGTTCCGCTCATTGGCTCGGTCGCCTCGCGCCAGCTGAGCTGGGATTCGACCGCCTCGACCGCTGGCGCCGCTGGCTCGGCCGCCTCTACCGCTGGCGCCGTCGGCTCGGCCGCCTCGACCGCTGGCGCCGTTGACTCGGCCGCCTCGCGCCAGCTGAGCTGGGATTCGACCGCTCGACCGCTGGCGCCGTTGGCTCGGCCGCCTCGCGCCAGCTGATCTCTGTTCTCACTGTTTTTCGATAATAACTCGTTAACGGTACCTCGGAGAAAATTTTTGTAAAGGAAAAAGTTGCTTCAAATGGCCTGAGCAACCCGTCACTTTCGGATTGCGAGACATTTTTGGGACACCCTGTATATACAGACAGAATATACAGTATCAGACTCTGTACAGTACATATCAGACTCTGTCGTCCAGAGAAATAGCCTCGCGCAGAAATCAGCCGTACGTAAAAGGTTAAATTCCGTCGATCCATCGGCCGCGGAAATGGCAGAAAGTTCGCCGGAATGGGCGGCAAGGGGTGAACAACGGGAAGAAGAAAAAAGGCGACGGTAAATCCGGATTTAATAGAGAGTTCTCGCGCGAACTTACTTCCATATCGGCCGTAGACCGGCAACCCCGGGACCTGACGTCGGCATATTGCATTATCGGCCGACTTATGGGATCCCATATTCAATATGATGCCGCGCAGACTTCGGCCAGAGGGATTCGCCGCGAGGTGCCGGCGAGAGGGACGGAGGCCCGGCATATTTCAAAAGAGGGTTCCTCCTCTCCGGGCCTGCCCGGTAGCCTAACGCCGTGTATCATAACCGCTGACGCGGGACATACGCGGATAAATGGTATTACATCGCGCGAGAAACGGCTCGAGCAGCGCTGGAAGTCAGCGTGTCGGAATTAAAGTCATCGCTCGGACGTTTCGCACCTCGCTCCCCACGATCGCTATCTCTCTATTCTAACTTTATATCTAAACTTTATCCCGTCTCTATTCCGACTTACAGAGATCGGACAGCGGTTATGACTGCATTACTGCGTGCATTTATCAGAAGCACGCTCGGACTAAGTCTCGGGACAATGGAGACGGGACAATGAAGATTTTCGAAGTACTGTTACGTCGTTTTCGAGTTATTGAATTTATTAACAGAGGAAATATATTTTGATTCGACTGCTGCTCGGTGCAATCGACGTAGAACATTTTTATCTTGCACAAAGATTCGCTGTCTAGTAATAATAATTAGTCGATATCCAAAATCGCTACGCGAATTTCTAGTGCGGTAAAGCTTGCCTAATTGATGCTCAGATTCTACGCAAAAGTGGACAATTTGGGAAAGGAGATACAATTATTCGAGCTTTGCGGCTCGTTCTTGTAGTTACCGATTGTCAAAACGAGCCTGTCAACTGTAATACCAAGAAAAGTTCCAGAAAAGTTCCAGAAAGGTTCCAGAATGGTCCCAGAAAAGTTCCAGAATGATTCCAGAAAAGTATCAGAAAGGTTCCAGAAAAGTTCCAGAAAGGTTTCAGGTATATTATATATATATATATTAATATTATTATTATATATATATATATTATATTATTATTATTATTATATATATATATATATATATATATATATATTATTATTATTATTATATATTAATTATTATTTAGTATTATTATATACATATAATAATTAATATATTTATATATTTTATAAAATAAAACCGTCTTTTTGATCCAACATTTTAACAGCGACACTTATGTTCGACGAGTATACTCGTCATCGCTTGATTCTCGCGACACATAGCTACGCGCTCTAAAAAAGAGGCGCCGCAGCTAAACGAGCAAAGAAATCCTTTGGTTACAAGACTTCATAAATTAACGTTTCCGTCAATAGCGCGGCTCGTTGAAGATATCACAGCGCGAAAGAAAAAGCGTTCACAGCGTGAACAAAAAGCATGAACAAAAACCTAACACAAGAACGTGGTTCAATGGATTAGATGGATCGACGCTGTTCAACAAGCGATCGGCACAGCCGGCGAGTGTAACCGTATAACAATCTATTGGGTTCGCAACTAAGTAATTGCCGATTTGTTCAATGAAATAAAAAATTCTTTTTTACTTGGAACGAAGTTTAATCTGTAATGTATTTTCCATTTTGTTCGATGACCTTTTGCCATCTCTCTGACAACTTGAAAATTCCACGCTCGTAGAAAGTCTGATCCTTTTCGGCCAAAAACTGAGTTAAGTGAGATTTTACAGCGTCGTCATCGTTAAAAGTTTTACCACGAAGGGAGTTGTCCAGGGATCGAAATAAGTGGTAATCCAATGGCGCGAGATCGGGGCTATATGGTGGGTGTAACATCAATTCCCAACTAATATCCATCAATTTTTGCCGAGTGGACAAAGACGTGTGCGGCCTAGCATTGTCCTGCTGGAAAATGACACCTTTACGATTGACCAATTCTGGTCGCTTTTCCTTGACCGCTGCATTCAATTTGTCCAGTTGCTAACATTCACGGATAATAAAAAATAACATAATAATAATAATAATAATAATTTTATAATATAACATTTACGGATATCATAAAAATGGGAGTGAGAGACATCTATAACTGAAATCGGCAATTACTTAGTTGCCAGCCCAATATCTCGGCTGCACAGACTCGATGGCACCACCTAGTTCGTCTTCACGGAAAACTGAGGAAGGGGTGGGGGGTGCCCTCTAATTCCTTGAAAGCCCGTAAGGAAAACCCCGAAAGATCCGGCAGATCAAAGACCGTCCGACGACATAAAAAAAGTTCCGAGTAAACAATACGAGAGGAGCATCGGCTGCGGACAGCCGTGGCACTCGACTCCGAGGAAACCGTCGCGGAATCATTAATCCTTAAAGAGGCCGTAACTTAATTTTACGTCCTGAATAAACCCTCGTGGACGATGCTCCGGGTTAGGCTCGACTCCCATAATACGTTTTACGGGCCGCGGTTATCGTTCCTCGCAGCCCGTCGACAACGACGGGTTCGGCGCCGTCGAATTTCATCGAATTCTATCGAGTTCCATCAAGATCAGCCACGAAAACGACCGGTTCTTCCGTCAAACCTGACTCTGGGAATCGCTTTAACGCGTTAAGTATACAGGGTGTCCCGAAAATGTCTCGCAATCCGGAAATGGGAGGTTCCTGAGGTCATTCGAAGCAACCTTTTCCTTTGCGAAAATGCAATCCGAGGCTTCGTTTACGAGTTATTAACGAAAAACACTGACCAATAAAAGGCGAGCTCGGCTGGCGCGCGGCGGCCCAGCCAACGAGTGCACGGAGCCCAGTTCCACTCATTGGCTCAGCCGCCACGAGCGGTCGAAGCCCAGTTCCGCCGATTGGCTCGGCCACCTCGCGCCAGCTGACCGAGCTCGCCTCTGATTGGTCACCGTTTTTCGTTAATAACTCGTAAACGAAGCCGCGGATCGCATTTCCGCAAAGGAAAAAGTTACTTCAAATGACCTCAGGAATCACGCCGTTCCAGGTGTTAACATAATTATGGAACACCCGTACAATAATCAAGCTCGTTTAATTAATGAAACCGAATCTAGACAGTTACTATTTACCATAGAAATTATATCTACCTAAAAATTAATTCGAGCCTTTCGCGTTCTAGAATGCTCGGTAATGCCCAGGTTGTTCAATACGGTGCAATAAAAATGAGATCCAAGCGAATGGCCCGAACATTTGGTTTTAGATACTAGACTCTGGTAACTAGAGAGGAACCAGAAAATAAAATAACGCAAGCGTTTCGAAAAGAACTATGAAAAACTGTACCCGATCGATCAAGTAAATAAAAGTTCGCCTTGATTTAAGTTTCATCGGCTGTTCACACGATGTTCTGTCTGTCTGTCTGTCCGTTAAAGCAGCGGCTAAAATTGGAACGCGCCTGCAGCGATGCAAGTTGCACTTTGTCTACCGTTAGCTGCCACTCGAAACCGACGTTACCTGGTCGTTAGATGGACCGATCGGCGCGTTAGGGGGCTCTCTCGGGCCTCTGAAAAACGTGGCTCCTGCCGCGGACAGGATTCACGTCACGATCAAAGACGCCGGGACGCTCTAATACCGAGGCGAAAAGGTCTGCTTGGTATTCGAGGCGCGAGTTCGGTCGGTATAGGAGGGGTCGTGATTGAATCTACGGGGCCGGCCACGGTCCAAAGAAACACCCTGCCGGCATTTATATCCCGTGGGATCCCCACCCTCTCGTTCCTCGTCTCGTTTCTGCCTCGGTCCCGTAAGCCACGACAGGAATAGTTTTATTATGGCATCGTTGACCATAACACGCGAGGACCTCCTGCAAGGATCAGCCTCCTCTGTTCCACTTGCGCGTTGCTCCTTCTACGGGCTCCTTCTTCGAGACCAGACGAACCCCCCTCTTACGGAGAAATGTTTTCCAACGACGAGACTCAGCCAACGAGAACACCGACGTTCCTTCTTTTCGACGATCGTTCCGTTACCGGAAGCAGAGTTCGATGGAATTTTATTCGGATAAAAGATAAAGATCAGCGAATCAAATTTTATTCGACGCTGTCAAATATACAGGGTGTCCCGAAGATGTCTCGCAATCCGAAAGTGGCCGGTTCCTCGGGTCATTTGAAGCAACTTCTTTCTTTACAAAAATTTTCTCCGAGGCACCGTTAACGAGTTATTAACGAAAAACAGTGACCAATGAGAGGCGAGCTCAGCTGGCGCCCGAGGCGACCGAGCCAATGAGCAGGACTGGGCTTCGGGCGCTGGGCCGCCTCGCGTCAGCCGTACTCGATTCTTATTGGTCACTGTTTTTCGTTAATAACTCGTTAACGGTGCCTCGGAGAAAATTTTTGTAAAGGAAGAAGCTGCTTCAGATGATCCGAGGAACCCGCCATTTCCGTATTGCGAGACATTTTTGGGGCACCTTGTATATTAGATCGAATAAAAATTTATTTAGACAACAATTTAGTCGAATAAAATTGTATTCGGAATATTATCGATTCGAGTACAATTTTATTCGGAATATAATTGATTTGGATATAAAAATGTGATACGATATAAAGTATTTTTTCATAGAATTTGTAGATTTATTTCTTCCATATTAGTTTCTCGAATTATTTCGATAAAGAATTTTTAGAATTATTCGAGTAAGGAATTTTTTGAATTATCCGAATACGAAAATTATATTTGATAAATATTCATTCGAAGCAATCCGAATAATGATCAACTCTGACCGGAAGTAGTGTCTTCGATAAGTGAAGCTGCGTCTAAAAGATGCTCGATCTTTTTTTTTTTATAAATAATAATTTCGAACGAATTTGTTACATTATCATCTAAATAATTTGCCGAGTAATTGATAAGATTATTATAATTGAAATTGAACCCAAAACTGTTCCCTGTCGTAACATCTATTAAAATTAATATCTATGAACGCGAACTTAAAAATATAATAATATTTTATAATAATAAACTCGTAATAACAATGAATATTATTCGAGTGAAATACTGCGTCTTAAATGACAGTAATTGAATTTTGTTTTCGCCGAAACCTCGTCGGACAGACTCCGCCTAATGAAATGTTTCTGAAATCGAAATACGAGGACGTTTCGGAATGGCCGGTGACGCAATGTGCCGGCTGGAAGCGGGATCGATAAATTAAGAGAAGCTAAAAATTGATTCGACGAATTCGTGCTGTGGTCGGACAGTAAATTCGATTTTTAAGGTGCCGCGGCGATTCTGTAATGTAATTTATGAATTTATGGACTTGCCATATGGAATAGTTATTATTTAACAAGTGTTACTATGAATAATTATGAGCGCATAATGTATATTCATTAACCTGAAACCCCGCCGCTTCGAGTTCGCCTTTCGTGGCGACCGCCGCGCCGCGAAAGGCTGCCCCTCCGGACAGGCGACCAGTCTTGCAGCTCCGTCGCCCCGGACTCGTACCGTCAGGCGCGCCGAACTCGGAGAAACCAGACTGACCACCGGGCACACCATCGGGAATATTAATTATTGTTATCGATGATGTTTACATCTTCCTAGCCTGACCGGATTCGAATGTAAATTCTCCGAACGCGGCGAGACTAATGATCGCCTTTCGGCTAATGTTTCCTTTATCGGTAATTTGTTCGATAATTTGTTCGTGCGTCCGATAATCGAAGTAAAAATCTCTACCACCGTTTTCTCCTGAAAAAAAATTACCAGCTTCCTTATCGAATAAATTACCTAGCATGCGTAGACGACATCGGTCGTTGCTGCTTGCTGTCATACGATAATAAATGTACAATCGAAATTACGTTAACCCTTTCGCTACGGCAGCTCCATCCGCCGAAGTACCGTCACCGAACGGAAACTCGCTCCGGAAATATGCACAGTGCGCGTGGTTTCTGTATATATGTTGTTCCAAGTCTTAAATAATAACTGTGTCGAATAAAACAATCGTTGCTCCAATGTAACAAGTGTATTTACATTTTTAATTTAAAAAGACTTACACAATTATAGGTAACACAAGTATTTATATAATTGCAAAGGCTAACGATTAAATGTTTAATATAATTAACAACGAGACGAAAATTATTAAAAGATAATAATGTGTAAAAACTAATGATATAATTCTGTGCGATATATTTGAAAGCAAGGATCTATACGAAGGCCAATATCGTACCCACAGGTCGTCGAGTGGATGCCGCATATATGCGGCGCTCGGCGCGAAAGAGTTAAAAAATATTGCTCTCTCAGTAGCAGTGAACCTCATTGCCAACGAAAATTCCAGTAAATTCTTCAAAAGTTAACAAGAATATTTCAATTAACAAGAATACTTCAATAGTTAACAATCCCACCGAGTTTCAAATTACAATACTCGATGGCTCTATTTTTAAAAAATATACCCTTTATCAGCGATTTATTTAAGTCGCGTGCATCCGATGGTCGAGAAAAAAAGTGCAGATCGCGATCGTTTGACCTCGAAAGAAAATTACTAGCTTTCTCATCGAACAAACGACCTCGCATTAATCATTAACATATGTCACCCAAGCTCACTATCATGCAATAATAAATGTATAATCGAAATTACTTTAAAAAATATTGCTTTCTCAGCGAAGGCTGTTAGATCTGCCACAGTAACTCCGATGGAAATGATTATCATTGCCAACGAAAATTCCAGTAAATTCTTCAAAAGTCAGTTAACAATCCCACCGAGTTTCAAATTACAATACTCGGTGGCTCTATTTTTAAAAAATTGCCTTTCGCGCAATGTACCCTTTATTAGCGATTTGTTTAAGCCGCGTGCATCCGATGATCGAGTAAAAAAGTGCAGATCGCGATCGTTCGTCCTCGAAAGAAAATTACTAGCTTTCTCATCGAACAAACGACCTCGCATTCATTATTAACATATGTCACCCAAGCTCACTATCATGCAATAACAAACGTATAAACGTAATCGCGTCTTCGTCAGCAACGAATTTCTATGCTCTTACTGTAACCACTGTACCTTCGATAAAAATTGTTATTACCGCTTCAAAAAATTCGAGTATATTCTCGAAACATCCCTTAACAATTTCACCAAGTTCCAAATTACACGGATCTATACCTCTGCTTTAAAAAATGTCCAAAAATCGCGATACAATCGGCGCATCGAACTAGATTTTCCGAGGTATCGCGAATATTTCAGCAGCTCGGGACTTAAAACACGGCGGAACAAGGCACGAAGCTCTCGTTCCGCTTTTCCCCGTGGCTAGAAACGAGGAAAGAATGCCGGCCGAGAAAGGGTTAGACGATGCGGTCCGAGAAGCACTCTGTCCTCAAAAGAAGAGGCTGGAACCGCCGCGGTAGCAAAGGAATCGATTTTCCAGCGGCCTCCTTGGTCCGATTCCTCCTCCCTCGCCCTTTGTTTCCGGCAACCGTCACAAAGAGAACGCGAAAAAAGGGGAAAGAGAGACGAACAAGACGGACAGTTTTCCGGGCGGCGGTATCGAAGTTTCGCCGGAGCCGGGTTTCTGCGCAACTTTTCGATGGAACGGCACCGGTTGAATACCAAGTACCTGGAAACGGGAACGGAGGGGATCATCGCGGACCTTGTATCCCCGGGGACGTCTACTTGAGAAAAATGATCGGGCCAGACGTTCCCCGGGATCGGGGACGGCTTGTTTGTGTAATAAAACGATTCTTCGGGGACGTGTTCGGCGGCGGGTATCTAGCGACTTTTTCGGTTGCCGCGGTGCTAACTCCGGAGTTCTTATGGGCCACTGATGGAATTCTGATGTTAAACCGCCTCGGCATCGGATTGAGATCTCCCGGAGACCCCACTTTGTTCATTTAACTTCTTCTTGCGCGGTGATTCGATCGAAGTCGTGTTAGAGAAGCAAACACGAATTTGGAGGGAATTATCGAATGTTTCATCGGCGGATCGCGGATCTTCGTGCGTTTAGGGCATGTAAGATAAGAAGATTTCGATAGCACTTTCACTTTCTTTTACAGATCCGCAGTTTGTTCATGAATAACAGCGAACAGAGTTGGGGATTGTTCGAATACATTCTTCGAATAATATTTTAATCGAGTAATATTTTGGATAAATTCTTCCAGTGAAAGCTTTGACTAAATTCGTCGAATAAATAACTCGAATCAAATTCTATTCGAATAGATTATTCGAATAAGTTCTTCGAATTAAATTCTATTCGAATAGATTCTTCGAATAAGTTCTTCGAAACAAATTTTTTTCGAATAGATTCTTCGAATAAGTACTTCGAATCAAATTCTATTCGAATAGATCCTTCGAATAAGTTCTTCGAATCAAATTTTATTCAAATAGATTCTTCGAATCAAATTCTATTCGAATAGATTCTTCGAATAGATTCTACGAATAAATTCTTCGAATCAAATTTTATTCGAATAGATTGTTCGAATAAATTCTTCGAATCAAATTCTATTCGAATAAATTCTTCGAATCAAATTCTATTCGAATAAGTTCTTCGAATCAAATTCTATTCAAATAGATTCTTCGAATCAAATTCTATTCGAATAGATTCTTCGAATAGATTCTACGAATAAATTCTTCGAATCAAATTTTATTCGAATAGATTATTCGAATAAGTTCTTCGAATCAAATTTTATTCAAATAGATTCTTCGAATCAAATTCTATTCGAATAGATTCTTCGAATAGATTCTACGAATAAATTCTTCGAATCAAATTCTATTCGAATAGATTCTTCGAATAGATTCTACGAATAAATTCTTCGAATCAAATTCTATTCGAATAGATTCTTCGAATAAGTTCTTCGAATCAAATTTTATTCAAATAGATTCTTCGAATCAAATTCTATTCGAATAGATTCTTCGAATAGATTCTACGAATAAATTCTTCGAATCAAATTCTATTCGAATAGATTCTTCGAATAGATTCTACGAATAAATTCTTCGAATCAAATTTTATTCGAATAGATTCTTCGAATAAGTTCTTCGAATCAAATTTTATTCGAATAGATTGTTCGAATAAATTCTTCGAATCAAATTCTATTCGAATAAATTCTTCGAATCAAATTCTACTCGAATAAGTTCTTCGAATCAAATTCTATTCAAATAGATTCTTCGAATAAGTTCATCGAATCAAATTCTATTCGAATAGATTCTTCGAATAAGTTCTTCGAATCAAATTTTATTCGAATAGATTCTTCGAATAAATTCTTCGAATAGACTTTTTCGAATAAAATCACAAATAAAATGTCGAATAAACACTTCGCGGAAACCATTTTCTTCAAATAAATTCTTCGAATAGAAGTTTATTCGAGTAATATTTCAAACAATTCTCCGAATCAAATTCTGTTCGAATAATATTTCGGATAAATTCTTCCAGTAAAAGCTTCGACTAAATTCGTCGAGTAAATAATTCGAATAAATTCCTCGAATCAAATTTTATTCAAATAGATTCTTCGAATAAATTCTTCAGATAAAATTTCGATTAAATACTCCAAGAACCATTTATCTTCGAATGAATTCGTCGAATAAAATTTCGTTCGAGTAAAATTTCAAATAAATTCTTCGAATAAAATTTTATTCGAGTAAAATTTCAAATATATATAAACTCTTCGAATAAAAGTTTTCATTCAAATAATATTTCAAGTAAATTCTTCGAATAAATTCTTCCGATAAATTCTTTGGGTAAACTCTTCAAACACAAGATTCGAGTAATATTTCAAATAAATTCTTGGCATAAATTTGTCGATCAAATTCTTCGAATAAATTATTCGTACAAATTCTTTGAATAAAATATTCGAGTAACATTTCGCTCGTATTCTTCCCGAATAAAGTACATATTCGATTCCAGTAATATCTCGAGCAGATTATTCGAATAAATTCTTCGACTAAATTCCACGAATAAAACTTCACGCGAGCGATATTAATGATCGCGCGAACGTTCGCAGGAATTATCGCGAGGATAAATCGAGGCACGAGGAAACAATTAACGCGTAACGCGCGCGTCCGCGGACCGGACGCGCCCATCGACGTAAGCTTACGGGGCGCCCGGTTCCCCGTGGTTCGCCCGGAAAATGGCTGTTAGCCTTGTCTAAAGGAGTGAAATTAATATAAAGCGTCCGCGTAACTGGGAGCCGGATGACTAAACGGGTTCGTAAGGACACGCGAGAAACCAGGGGAGCCCTCCTGTTCCCGTCGGAACGGCCGAAAATGGTTGAAACGGCGGAGAACGGCTGGCGAGATCCCGTTGTCCCGGGGTTGTCGAGGGCGCCCAGGGTGCCAGCGAGAGGCAAAACATCGGACGTGCGTGAACGAGACATTAGTTTGCCGGCCGAAGGATTACGGCTCCGTGTATCTCCTCGTTAATCCTGATTTAGGGATTCCGACGCGGAACGGCAGCCGTCCTCCTATTCGTTGCGAATTAAGACAGCGAGGAGAGCCGCGCGTGTGCTTCGCAACGCTATGCCATGTGCAGCATCCTAACGGCGCGCTTAAGTCAAACCTCGGGGATTAACTTCGATCCCCCGGTCTCTTCAGCCGGCGCGGCGCGACGCCCGGCCCATCATTGATCGCGAAAAAGTATCAACCAGCCGCCAGCCGCCGAACAACAACGGAACGATTCCACCCCTCTGCGAGCTAACTGCGACCGGTAACTTTACTCTTTCGCTGGGAAAGGGCCAAGGGCTTCGAGGATCGTTCAGAAATACAATATTCGCGATCTACTGGGTGCTTCTGGATGATTGTTTCGCTCTTTTTTCCTAGCGATTTCGAGGGGATCGTCGAGGGATGGGAATTTGGAACGCTGGACAATGCCCATTGTCGATCGAATGAATGGATCTTGATGATGACTGAGATCGTTGTTAATGTTTTTTGAAGCGATGACGCGCGTTCCTTTTAGTTGTTTATTTCCTGTTTGTACTTTTACATATTATATTATATTATATTATATTATGTTATATTGTATTATGTTATGTTATGTTATGTTATGTTATGTTATATTATATTATATTATATTATTATATTATGTTATATTATATTATATTATATTATATTATATTATATTATATTATATTATATTATATTATATTATATTATATTATATTATATTATATTATATTATATTATATTATATTATATTATATTATATTATATTATATTATATTATATTATATTATATTATATTATATTATATTATATTATATTATATTATATTATATTATATTATATTATATTATATTATATTATATTATATTATATTATATTATATTATATTATATTATATTATATTATATTATATTATATTATATTATATTATATTATATTATATTATATTATATTATATTACATTATATTATATTATATTATATCATATTATATTATGTTACATTATATTATATTATATTATATTATCATTCATAATTAATATTATTTATATTTTTGATTAATATCATTTATATTATCATTTATCTGAGTTTATATTAGATAATTCTTGACGAACATTTTGGGACAGTGCTGCATTCATGCAGATTGGTATTGGAACGTATTTTTATACGTTCTCGATTTTTAATTTCATCCACACGTTCGCTTTTCCGAGCGATTATTCCTTCTGAATCGGAACAAAATTGTATTCTTCCGTTATCAATAGACTGCAGATCACATTTAACAGTTGGCAGATTTAAAGACGATTTTACCCCGTCGGCTATTCTGAAACCGGGACAAAATGAACTATATTTGGTTTCGATGGAGACTTCGTGTCGCCTCAATTCCTAAAATAATGGCTCCGCTTTGAAACAATTCCAACCCGATTTTACCGAATCATCCCCTGAACTATTTTCACTGACATCCTCGGGATATTTTATTCGAGTAATTTCCGAATGCCAATTTCACAATGAATTTTAAATGAACGAATCTTTTACTAACATTTTCTATATGTGCTTCATATGTGCTCGAGCATGTAACGAATGCATGTAATACATGTAAAATTGGATAAAATGATGGATAATTACGTTTAGATAATCTTTAAGTTGCGAAGGTTCATATAATTTATAGATACAACAATGATTATTATACCAATTGCAGTATAAGAAACCAAAATGGCGTCGGTGACGTACTCCATATTGAACCGGCTTCAAGATTCCCAATGTTTAACACGTTTAAATATTGAAACTAATTTTCAACAAAGTTTAACAATACATTTTTATTGCAACACATCGAACAAACTGGATTTGTTACTAAATTGTCTATAACATAAAATAGTTAAACAAAAACCACTTCCAATGGCAAATTTGAACATTCCAGTTTCTGTTTCATTAATTAAGTGGCTTTTACATTGTGACAATTCTTGGAATCGACATTCGGCACTCAACAAAAAAAAAGGAAAAGAAAGCAAGAAAATATCCAATTTTATTTAATAAAATTCTTTCGCGAGAAGATCCGTCTCGTTAGTCATCTTTAAAAACGTGCGAAGCGAGCGCTGTAGATGGCGCAGGCACGATTACAATTTACATCGCGAACGTGGAGCATAATTAGGATCATTAATCGATGGATTCGCGAGGATCTTCCCGCGTTAAGGAATAATAAACAGACATTAGACCGCTCCGTCACCTGGTTCGGCAGTAACCGTGGCTTAACCGTGTACGAGTGAATTTATCGGCCACCCCGGCGCCCGTAAAAGCTTGTTAGATCCGCGAAGTATGCAATAAGAGAATTTAACCTCGGCTTTCGCGAAGGTGTCCGCACCACCGAGGAAACGGCGAGTGGCTCGTGAGACGGCCGTGAGACGCCTTATTAATATAATCCTATAATTCCGGCTGTACATATATACACATATATATGTATTTCGCCTGTGCGCCTCGCTCCACGGTCAGCCGTCTCGGTGTCGGTATCAATTACTTCACCCTTGTCAACCCGGTTAACCGTTCTCCCAGGGTGCAATGTTACGTTTCCACGGTTCTGTATCAACGTCTGCCACGGTGTGTACGGTACCGGTCGCGTACCACAGGAAACCGGACGAATACACGCTGGGTTTCCGATTCAGTCTCTCCTTCGTTAACCTTTTAGGCACGACGCGCCACTATAGTGGCTTCCGCGAATGTCATCTTTCAGTACGACACGCCACTATAGTGGCTTTCGCGCGGATGTCATCTCTCTGGACAACGCGCCACTATAGTGGCTTGCTCTAGTAGCTCACTCGCTCATCGTTTGAACCAAATAATCGTCTTCATATGCATTGTTTCACACTTCTTTTGTCTTCGCATCGATTTACAACAGTCTACAGGGTGTCCCAAAAATGTCTCGCAATCCGGAAATGACGGGTTCCTCGGATCATTTGAAGCAACTTCTTCCTTTACAAAAATGTTCTCTGAGGTACCGTTAACGAGTTATTAACGAAAAACAGTGACCAATAAGAATCGAGTACGGCTGACGCGAGGCGGCCCAGCCAACCAGCGCGCGGAGCCCAGTTCCGCTCATTGGCTCGATCGTCTCGCGCCAGCCGAGCTCGCCTCAGATTGGTCACTGTTTTTTGTTAATAACTCGTTAACGGTGCCTCGGAGAACATTTTTGTAAAGGAAAAAGTTGCTTCAAATCACCTCAGGAATCCCCTACTTTCGGATTGCGAAACGTTTTTGGGACACCCTGTATATTCCTATCAATCCAATTTCCACCGGTCATCGGTGGCTCCCATAGCGTCACCGTCAAGTTAAGTGCCGGTCACCGGTGACCCCCGCGGCATTCAACGTGTTAATAATCAATTTTAATAATCAATTTTGTATAATCTATTTTAATAATCAATTTTGTATAATCTATTTTAATCGTCAATTTTGTATAATCAATTTTAATAATCGATTTAAATATTCAATTTTAATAATCAATTTTAATAATCAATTATATATAATCAATTTTATGAACCTCATCTGTGTGACTTCGTATTATATACGTATTACAGAAATATGCCAATTATATTATATTATGTGTCTGTACTTATAATATATTCGTGTTGTAAATCATGCAAAGATCCCTGGTAGATCGAATTTATCCTAAATTCCACAAATTTTCGACCCTTCGCACTCGAAGCCATTTTAACTGTAAATCTAAATTAATTTTTCTGACTTATGGTATTTCCATCTTCTTATACAGCGAAGTGCATTTCATGCATATGAAATTTATAGTCTTGCGACTCGTACAACAATTAGACTTTTAACAATATTTTACGTCTGGACTTTTATAATATAAAAATTATCTTGAAACGTGTTGTAATAATTTTAATGGTGCCTCAAAGTCACCACTCGCGTGCAAAGGGTTAACAATGCGACACTGAACGTATGAAATAACTTCTCGGATAAAATATGAAATGATATAGCATTGGAAAAGTACCTTGAAAAATATTACGAACAAAATTGATAAATAAATCATAAATGACATTATAATTATAATTGATAAACTCGCTCAGCTATATTTCCGTCAAAAGCGTATATTTTCGTCCAGTAAAATTGAAAAGTTCGTTCCGATTCTACTCAAAGCCGGAAAATCGCAGCATTCTTAATTCATCAGATATATTAACAATTATCGTACAAGTTGCAAAACGTAAGGAATACCGAAACTTCAGTAACACCAGGAGAGATTACGGTTCCTCGCGCCTCTTTCGGTAAATATTGAATCGCTTCTCGCCGCGACTCAATCTGAATTTAGCTAATCAACCATTAAGGCGTATTTGAATACAGATAACAAGTTAACTAGTCTCCTCCCGTTAATAGGTTAATCACGGGGAAAACATGTCCGGAGTTCGGCCTGATTAAAGTTTCACGGAAATTTACGGACCTCTTTGGAAGTTATCAAACTTCCAAAACTGTTCGCGGATTCGCCGAACGAGTTTATAATTCACGTGTCTTTAATAATGCCATGACTCGCGAGGACCATGCTCTCGCCTTCGCTTACAAGCGAATGCTTTAATATCGTATGAACGTGAATATTTACGTGCAGCTCGTATATACTTATATTGGGTTGGCAACTAAGTAATTGCCGATTTCAGTTATAGATGTCTCCCACTCCCATTTTTATGATATCCGTAAATGTTATATTATAAAATTATTATTATTATTATTATTATTATGTTATTTTTTATTATCCGTGAATGTTAGCAACTGGACAAATTGAATGCAGCGGTCAAGGAAAAGCGACCAGAATTGGTCGATCGTAAAGGTATCATTTTCCAGCAGGACAATGCTAGGCCGCACACGTTTTTGTCCACTCGGCAAAAATTGATGGATATTGGTTGGGAATTGATGTTACACCCACCATATAACCCTGATTTCGCGCCATCGGATTACCACTTATTTCGATCCCTGGACAACTCCCTCCGTGGTAAAACTTTTAACGATGACGACGCTGTAAAATCTCACTTAACTCAGTTTTTGGCCGAAAAGGATCAGACTTTCTACGAGCGTGGAATTTTCAAGTTGTCAGAGAGATGGCAAAAGGTCATCGAACAAAATGGAAAATACATTGCAGATTAAACTTCGTTCCAAGTAAAAAAAATTTTTTATTTCATTGAACAAATCGGCAATTACTTAGTTGCCAACCCAACAGAACGGAATAGAATTCAGATGCTTACAGAGAAACTGTTTTTAACTCATTTCAGTGATGTCATCACACATGACAGTGTCCATTGTGACTTCAATTGTGCAAACAATTTTGTGACAGAACAATTCCGGCAAGTGTAAACCATTATTTATATACAGCATTAATTTTGTCGATGTGCATTTCTAAATGTTTATTATTCATTGCGTTTCTTCCAAATCTATCATTATTCGCAACGAGTAATAAATTTGTCAATAGGAACACAATTCTTTGTACGTAAAATCTTTGTGCATCGATACATTAAAATTCACTGCATTTAGCTGCAGTATAAAATTGTCTGCAGTATGAACAATATATGTACATTTGACAAACATATATAATTCAATATATAGTTACAAGTTATAAGTCAATATATATAATTAATATTTATTATATATGTTATTTATATGTATTAATATTTATTAATAATATTTTTTATAATATATATCATACAAAATATTATTATGAATATATTATAATATAATATATATTATATTATATATTATATTATAATAATTTTTATAATATAATATTATATTACATATTATATTACAATAATTAGTATAATATAGTATCATATTACATATTATATTACAATAATTTGTATAATATAGTATCATATTACATATTATATTACAATAATTTGTATAATATAATATATTATAATAATATATTATAATACAATATTATAATATAACATTATATTATATATTATATTATAACATTATATTATATATTATATTATAATAATTTTTGTAATATAATATTATATTACATACTATAATACAATATTATAATATAACATATTATATTATATATTATATTATAATAATTTTTATAATATAATATTATATTACATATTATAATACAATATTATAATATAACATATTGTATTATACATTATATTACAATAATTTGTATAATATAATATTATATTACAATAATTTGTATAATATAATATATTATAATGCAATATTATAATATAATAATATAATATAATATTATAAAAAATTCTATTCTGTAGCAAATGTTCCTAAAAAATGTCGCGAACAAATGTTCCTGCATGTGCAATAAAACCTTGACAGTGACGAAGATGCAACAAGACCAAGAACGAATAATAATATATGCGAAGGCGCCGGTGAAAGCCGACGACATTACCTGATATTCGCGAATCCAATTCGCGAATGCTGCACATTGGTCATGTGCCACCTGACACGTTCGCCGGTGTAGAAGTGCGTGTGCGACAGTCGCCTCATCTCTCGGGCCGGGCTGTTCCAGGAGCGCAAAAAGACACCGTCTAACAATAAGCGACACCGGAGAAGAAACGGAGGCGCGGGCGACGGCCTCCATGATCGACGCCGCTGAGCGGCGAATTATTGCCGGTGTCCACCCCTCGGCACATAAATCGAGGTATCGAGCCGAGCCAAGCTGCTGCTTGCCATCCTCCCCGTTTATTCCCGATGCTTCCTTGCAGTCTCAGGCTAATGCACCTAACGAAGTGCACCGGCGTAACTCCGGAAGAGATTCGTTAATCGATAGAGGTTTTTCAGTCGCGGTTATCCGGCATCTTCGTTGAAAAAATTATCGTACGGATTATCGTTGAAACGGGGTTTATCGTCTCTTCGGGGTTAAAAGTCTTCGGCAGCGTACGATTTTCGAAAATCGTCAGTTTAATTGATGGTTATTGGAAAGTCGTGGTTTTTTAAACTTCTCTCTGGGGTTTAAAGTCTTCGACACAGCGTACGATTTTCGAAAATCGTCAGTTTAATTGATGGTAATTGAAAAGTCGTGTTTTTTTTAAACTCCGCTCTGGGGTTAAAAGTCTTCGACAGCATACGATTTTTGAAAATTATCAGTTTATTTGATGGTTATTTGAAAGCCGCGTTTTTTTAGAGGAGGGGGGAGATCCTCTTCTTCTTGGAATTGAGGAATAATTTTTACGAAGTATATCTTTGCTCGATGTTCTTCAGTATAATCTGCAGTTGAGAATGATCGTGAACATTTTCTCGAAATTTATTCTTCTGCGATAATCATCGTAAATGTTTTTTTATGTGCGATCATTCATCCAAATTCATTGTATCAATTTATCATTGCTCATGCAAAGTATTCAATCCTCTGAAATCATCGAATTTTTTGGTAATAATTCGACAGCGGACGAAATAGAAAAAATAAAAATTGCCTGAAATTAAATGGCAAGTTCTTCCTTTTTGTAATAATTTCAATAAATTAAGAACAATATGTCCAAATCTTAAAATTTGTGTTTAATCTTTCTGTTATTTTAAATTTCAGTTGCTCCATTCCGGAATAAATGCATAAAATCCGCATTATAGTAATAACTATTAGAAAGTTGCATTGCAGAGCAGACTCTTGGTCATATCTTCGCGATCATGCTCTCAAAAGGCAGAATGAATTTTTAGAAAATACATCATTCCGAGAATTTATTCTTCGGTGACGACTTGTATCACTTCATAGTTGCTCGAACGTGCAAAATATTTAGTCTCCTTTGCTCCTTTGATGATTATTATTATATATATAAATAGTCTTATAGAGTAGACGCTTGATCACAGCTTTACAATTGTCTCTTCATAATAATCAGCAATCATTCTTACAAAATCCAGCAATCCACTCGATCGCATCTTTTCAGCGTACTATAGAGTCGTGAATGATTCTAAATATTTCCCGAAAGTCTCTTCCTCGTCAACGATCGTAGAAGCTTGATCACAGCTTTACAATTGTCTCTTCAAACTAATGAACAATCATTCTTACAAAATCCAGCAATCCACTCGATCGCATCTTTTCAGCGTACTATAGAGTCGCGAATGATTCTAAATATTTCCTGAAAGTCTCTTCCTCGTCAACGATCATCGCAAATGTCTCCCCTTATGAACCGATCGCTGTCCCGCGAACACCATGTACCAATCAATCATCGCTGAAACACACGAAGTGCGTTGTCAACTGTCACGATCGAGCCTGCCGGCCACCATGAAAGGACCAGTAGTACATCCACTTCCATCACAGTCTCCCACGGATCAGCATCCTCGGGGATATCACGTCACAAACAGCATCGGTCAACAAAAGAAGCCACGTCGGCGAGTCTGCGGCATTTCGGGACGCTGCACCATCCCTCCAGATCACACAGTGTCCCATCCTAGTCAAACATACTCGAGTTTCCTGTTCCGCGGAGGCGACGAACGCGGAAACTAGGTCCTCCGGCCCACCCCAGAGCCCGCACGGCGCCACCCTAAGCGGCGCGTTCGACCGGCTGATCTCAGGCTAACCACCCTCGCGACTTGAAAACCGCAAGGAAAGAGGCGGCCGGCCGTTTAAGAAACGCAACGACCACGATATCCGCGGTTATTTTGTTAGCGCGCGCGCGGCGACGAGGATCAGGCGAACGGGTAAGCGTCGAGCGAAACACTAGCTAGCGGGGTGCATGGCTAGGGGCGCGCCCCCTAGCACAAGGCCCCCCTTTGCTAGGCTCCTCCTGCGCGTGCATGCATCGGCGTACATTCGATACGTTGTCCACGAGGGGTTCCCTCGACCCATCGTTGCCGCCGTTACCGCCGCCGCCGCCGCGGCTATGACTAATAAGAAGCCGAAGACACTGTCACACGAGTCTGCCCGGGCAGTGTTAAACGACGCGGAAACCTGGGGCTTCGATCGGTTGGGGTGCTACCGGGGTGCCTGCTCGATGGGCTATTGTCAGTGGCCACCGCTTCCCATAAGTGTCTATGGCGCGTGATATCCGCTGGAAATGATGCTGACTAGGATCTCCGGACTAGATCTCGAGCTGCTCTTCCGTGTCCATTATCGATGTTCTCGAGTGTCTGTAATTACTGTAGATGTAGGGAGATATCGATGATTGTTGTAGATGTCTCTAGATATCGATGATTGTTGTAGATGTCTCTGTGGATGTATGTGATTGCTGCAGATGTCTTTGGATGTTATTATTCTTGTAGTGATCTTGGATGACCATGATTGTTGTAGATGTCTTTGGATGTCCATAATTGCTGTAGATGTCCTTAGATATCAATGATTGCTGTAGATGTCTTTGGACGTCCATGACTGTTGTAAATGTCCTTGGATATCAATGATGTCTTTGGATGTCTGCGATTTCTGTAGACGTCTTTGGATATCTATAATTGCTGTAGATGTTTCTTGATGTCCATGATTGTTGTAAATGTCTTTGGATGTCCATAATTGCTGTAGATGTCCTTAGATATCAATGATTGCTGTAGATGTCTTTGGATGTCTGTGATTGCTGTAGATGTCTTTGGATGTCTATGATTGTTGCAAATTTCCTTAGATATCAATGATGTCTTTAGATGTCTGTGATTTCTGTAGATGTTTTTGGATGTCCATGATTGTTTTGGATGTCCATAATTGCTGTAGATGTCCTTAGATATCAATGATTGCTGTAGATGTCTTTGGATGTCTGCGATTGCTGTAGATGTCTTTGGATGTCTGCGATTGCTGTAGATGTCTTTGGATGTCTATGATTGTTGTAAATGTTCTTAGATATCAATGATGTCTTTGGATATCTATAATTGCTGTAGATGTTTTTGGATGTCCATGATTGTTGTAGGTGTCTTCGGATGTCCATAATTGCTGCAGATGTCCTTAGATATCAATCATTGCTGTAGATGTCTTTGGGTGTCTGTGATTGCTGTAGATGTCTTTGGATGTCTATGATTGTTGTACATGTCCTTAGATATCAATAATTGTTGCAGATGTTTTTTGGATGTCTGTGATTGCTGGAGATGTCTTTGAACGTCCATGCTTGCTGTAGATATCTTTGCATGTCCATAATTGCTGTAGATGTCCTTTGATATCAATGATTGCTGCAGTTATCTTTGGATGTCCATGGTTGTTGTAAACGTCCTTAGATATTAATAATTGCTCTAGATTCTTTTGGATGTCTGTGATTGCTGCAGATGTCTTTGAACGTCCATGATTGCTGTAGATATCTTTGGATCTCCATAATTGCTGTAGATGTCCTTAGATATCAATGATTGCTACATATGTCTTTGGATGTCCATAATTGTTATAATTGTCCTTAGATATCGATGATGTCTTTGGATATCTGTGATTGCTGTAGATGTCTTTGGGTGTCTATAATTGCTGTAGATGTCTTTGAACGTCCATGATTGCTGTAGATATTTTTTGATGTCCATGATTGCTGTAGATGTCCTTAGATATCTATGATTGCTGTACATATTCTTAGATATCAATAATTGTTACAGATATTTTTTGGATGTCTGTGATTGCTGCAGATGTCTTTGAACGTCCATGGCTGCTGTAGATATTTTTTGATGTCCATGATTGCTGTAGATGTCCTTAGATATCTATGATTGCTATACATATTCTTAGATATCAATAATTGTTACAGATGTTTTTTGGATGTCTGTGATTGCTGCAGATGTCTTTGAACGTCTATGGTTGCTGTAGATATCTTTGGATCTCTATAATTGCTGTAGATGTTCTTAGATATCAATAATTGCTGTCGATGTCTTTGGATGTCCATAATTGTTATAATTGTCCTTAGATATCGATGATGTCTTTGGATATCTGTGATTGCTGTAGATGTCTTTGGATGTCTATAATTGCTGTAGATGTCTTTGAACGTCCATGATTGCTGTACATACTTTTTGATGTTCATAATTTCTGTAGATGTCCTTAGATATCTATGATTGCTGGCGATGTCTTTCAATGCCTATGATTGTTGTAGATGTTCTTAGCTACCAATGATCGCAATAAATGTCCTTGGATGTCCATAATTATTGTATCTACGAATTTCAGCATCTACGAGCCGTGTTTTCAGAAAGACCATAACTCCTAGCGTTTAACCGGCGTGTGTATTCCAGCATCTGCGGTCCGCGGATCCAACGAAGGCACGCCGCGAGGTTTATGGAAATGTCATGATTGAATATCACCGTGCTTCCTAAACTTTCGAACGGTTGTTCCGCGGCTGCTAATGTAATCAACAGACTTCCGCGCTGTAACGGAGGCGCGTGTACTTTGGATCATGCGGTAGCTTCATTCGACCGCACTCCCGGACAGCTTTCTTGATGTTGCCGTACAAGCCGGCGAGAATCACGCGGACATCCGTTGTAAATCCTCGACACTATTGTTGCCTTCAGCTACGCGCTTTGATATACGATGACACGGAATTGCTGCCTGCTACATCGGCGAACCTGAGAGCTGCCATTTTTTTTCTTCCGAAACCTCGGCCTCTGCGTGGCTGACAGCGGGCCTACTTACGAACGTTGTAGCTAGTGACCGATCCTAGTATTACAAGCAACATTTGCAGAACAAACATGCACGGCACGAATGAAATTGGCTTTGTTCTGCTACGTCGATGCAACAGCGCGAACTGCTTCTTTGCAGATTGGAAAATGATATGGGAAAATGATATAAAATGATAATAATATAAAATGTATATATAAATAATAAATATTAAAAATAATAATATAATAAATAAAATAATGAATAATAAAAATTATATATAATATAAAGTAATATAAAATGATATACAATAATGATCGCAGTACCGGGGAAGTTGCAATTCTTTGTATATTAGTTTTTTTAAACGAAGAATCCAGTTTCTTTCTTCGCGACGAAAACACATGGATTTCAATTTTTCAAGAGAATAATATAACGTTCAACGTTGTATTTATTTGTTTAATAATAAATAATAAAAATTATATATAATATAAAATAATATAAAATGATATACAATAATGACCGCAGTACCGGGGAAGTTGCAATTCTTTGTATATTAGTTTTTTTAAACGAAGAATCCAGTTTCTTTCTTCGCGACGAAAACATGGATTTCAATTTTTCAAGAGAGTAATATAGCGTTCAACGTTGTATTTATTTGTTTAATAATAAATAATAAAAATTATATATAATATAAAATAATATAAAATGATATACAATAATGACCGCAGTACCAGGAAAGTTGCAATTCTTTGTATATTAGTTTTTTTAAACGAAGAGTCCTGTTTCTTTCTTCGCCACGAAAACGTGGATTTCAATTTTTCAAGAGAATAATATAACGTTCAACGTTGTATTTATTTGTTTCATTGTATTTTGTATTTATTTTGTTTCATTGTATTTTAAGTGGCGACGATCAGACTGCGGATTTTATGCACTTATAGCAATGACAGATAAACGAAACACAGAATAATGAAGACACGAGGACAATTTACGAAAATCGTTGCACTAGTATTATTAATATACATTGTTATTAGTATTAACATCGCTGAAAGAAGAAATACATTTTTATCTAATTTCTATTTCGTGTAATCGACGAGATAAATTTTTGTTTCGCGAATTCATGAACGCGTCGAGTGTCAAAAATCGAACCGAAAAATTCTTCTAGATCTAAACAATTTGATCAATGAAAGTGAAACACTGAAGAGTTAAAATTGATCACAGTCGATGGTACAATATTGTTACGGCGACCCAAATCAAGTCGCTGTAATGTGAAACTGCGCTGTTGCGAGCAACTCCTTAAAAGATAATGGAAGATAGGGGTTGCCACGGAAGAGTGTCACCAATAGACAATCGCGAAGAGTCTAGATCGGACCGTCGAACGAGCAACATTTCAAGTTGAAAGATCTGAAATATGATTGCATCGAGTTCTATTATAGTTTATATTCTTTATTGTAAATAAAATGCCGCGACGCGAGAGAAACGGAGTGATTCGCAACAATATTTTATCTAATAAAATTAGATCGTTCGAGCATATCGTAATAAAAAATGAATGTTTGAAACTAGTCAAAAGTTTTATGGCGGCATTTTTAAGCGCTTTAAGGAAAACACTGGGCGGCGTTTAGCCGTTTACGAAGGCCGGAACGCTGATTCCGCGTCATACTCTTGTTTACCCTCCGCAAGCGTTATCTGGCTACAGCCCGTAAAACGCTCGTTTGTTCTCCTCGATACGATCGCGTGCTGTTCGATACGGGGAAGGGTTGTTCTAGGGGCAATTTTTGTGGGTTCAGGTTCCTCGGAAAAGAAGCCGGTTATTGATTTATCTAAGCTGTTCTCGCGCTTAGTCAACCGAATTTCCTGGAACCGTCGACCACCGTCTCGACTGTTTTCGTCCTGGCGTTGAAAAAAAAATATTACGTCGATCGGTTTCTTCGTCCTTCAACGAACACGATTCAGCGATGATCGAACCGAAAATCTGGTCGGTCATTCCACGGATCCGACTTTTCACGGTTCTATCATTTATTAGGGGCACTGCGAAGGGACGAGAGGAGTGCTGAAAAAACTGGCTGGAGGAAGCGGAACTGCGAAAGTCGAGATATTAAACGAAAGGAAAAGCTCGAGTCGGGGCTTGACTTTAATTGTAATTTCACGGTAATTCCGTTGCGATTAACTTTACTTAAATGTAATTAACTGTAAATAACTGTAATTTAACTTAATTAACTGTAATTTAACATAATTAACTGTAATTAATTGTGATTAACTGTAATTAACTGTAAGAAACTGTAATTTAACTGTAATAAGTTGTATTTAACTTGATTAACTGTAATTAACTGCAATTAGTTGTAATTTAACTGTAATATAACTGTAATTAACTGCAATTAACTGTGATTAATTGTAATTAACTGTAATAAACTGTAATTTAACTGTAATTTTACTGTAATAAGCTGTATTTAACTTGATTAACTGTAATTAACTGCAATTAGTTGTAATTTAACTGTAATTAACTGCAATTAACTGTGATTAACTGTAATTAACTGTAATAAACTGTAATAAACTGTAATAAACTGTAATAAACTGTAATTTATCTGTAATAAGTTGTATTTAACTTGATTAATTGTAATTAACTGCAATTAGCTGTAATTTAACTGTAATATAACTGTAATTAACTGTGTTTAACTGTAATTTAACTATAAACAACTATAATTAACGGTAATTTAATTGTAACTTAACAGTGATTTAACTGCAATTTAATTGTAATTTAACTGCACCTTAACTATAATTTAACTGTGATGTAACAATAAACTTTCGCAAACCCAACGTTATTTAATAAAATTTCAACTACTAAATTATTTCCTTTTCTGTTCTTAACCTTAACTTTTATATTATTACTTTAATTCTACTATAAATAATCTTGAAAGCTTTCGATTTTTATTAAAAGGGGTTAAAAGACGTCTCTTAACAATTATCAATAAAAATGACTTCCTAAATTCTATATTTTCTATGTAGCCGTTCCTCGACTTTTCCTACAGTCGTCAGAAAATTAATTCGATAAATTATACGGTAAATACATACATCGCAAATAAATAAATATAAATATATATAAATATATATAAAAATATATATATCGGTAATAAATATATATCGGTAAAAATAGTGTCAAAGGAAGGAAACGCGACTTCGTCTCTCGGAATTCCGCGATACCGATGAATCGAGGGAAGACCATCAAAGAGGATACGCTCGAGCGTTCTAGGAGGGGGTTGGAAATCGATTCTTTGATCGTCCTTATGCGGTCCGGCGTGATTTACCGAGCCACGGTTCTCTGGCCCTCTCTCGCGTCGTCGACGAGCACGTTTTTATCAGGAACGAAACGTGCACCAGATGCGGACCCTGTCGCCCCCACCTTGTCTCTCACGGCTGCTCATAACCCTCGCGAACGGTTAGTACATCAAATCTCCTCGTTCTCGAGCGGGGTGGGACCCATGTGTCGCGATCCGCGTCGCCCGGATATGTAAAACGCGAATTTCGATTCGCGTTGCGTCGCCCAGTCGGCTCACGGTAACGACACTCCCGAGAAAAGAACAACGAGATGCTGCGACATCCCATCCCCCTCGAGATTGCAACCCCCTGGAAAAACCAGCGCTGCGTCTTGAGGGGGCCGCCAGCTCGCGGACGATTTTATTCGCTCGTTTTTACGCGATTTCTGCCGATTTAACGGGAACCGTGGGTCCGCGTGTTGCACAGCGAACGGGAAACCGTGTTGCCTGGTTTTTTATTGCAGTTTGTCGGCGCTCTTTTTTGTTTTTAGATCTTAAGATAATATGGTTGATCGCTAGACTACGATTTTGATGCATTTGTGGCAAAATTTGAAGAGTGAAAATATTCAAAGAATTTTGAAATGTCAACGAGTCATTGTTGGTATAATTGTCAGGGTTATTAAAGACAGAACGGTCCTTTTAGTTTTTAAGATAATACGGTTGATCGCTAAACTGCGAATTTGATGCATTTGTGGCAAAATTTGAAGAGTGAAAATATTAAAAGAATTTTGAAATGTCAACGAGTCATTGTTGGTATAATTGTCAGGATTATTAAAAAAAGATAGAACGGTCTTTTAGATCTTAAGATAATATGGTTGATCGCTAGACTGCGATTTTGATGCATTTGTGGCAAAATTTGAAGAGTGAAAATATTAAAAGAATTTTGAAATGTCAACGAATCATTGTTAGTATAATTGTCAGGATTATTAAAGGAAGCTGGAACGGTCCGTTTAGCTTTTTAGTTTATAAGATAATATGGTCGAATGCTAGACTACGATTTTGATGCATTTGTGGCAAAATTTGAAGAGTGAAAATATTAAAAGAATTTTGAAATGTCAACGAGTCATTGTTGGTATAATTGTCAGGATTATTAAAGAAAGATAGAACGGTCCGTTTAGCTTTTTAGATTTTAAGATAATATGGTTGATCGCTAGACTGCGATTTTGATGCATTTCTGGCAAAATTTGAAGAGTGAAAATATTAAAAGAATTTTGAAATGTCAACGAGTCATTGTTGGTATAATTGTCAGGATTATTAAAGAAAGCTGGAACGGTCCGTTTAGCTTTTTAGTTTATAAGATAATATGGTTGATCGCTAAACTGCGGATTTGATGCATTTCTGGCAAAATTTGAAGAGTGAAAAAATTAAAAAAATTTTGAAATGTCAATGGATTATTGTTATTATAATTGTCAGGATTATTAAAGAAAGATAGAACGGTCCGTTTAGCTTCTTAGATCTTAAGATAATTTGGTTGATCGCTAGGTTGCGGATTTGATGCATTTCTGGCAAAATTTGGAGAGTGAAAATATTAACTCGAGTGGCGACTCTGAGGCGCCACTAAAAATTGCTATACTATTTTTCAAAGTAATTGTAATAGTATCAGACTCGTTTATATCTAAAACACTCTTAAAATTGCAAGTTTTGTACTTGCCAATAGGCTTTCATATGCATAAATCGCAATAAATTATATAAAATAGAAACACTGTGGATCAGAAAATATGTTTCAAATATAATTAAAATAGCTTCGAGTGCAAAGGGTTAAAAGAATTTTGAAATATCAACGAATTATCGTTGTTATAATTGTTAGAATTATTAAAGAAGGATATAACGGTCTGTTTAGCTTCTGTTTTTTGCAATCGATACAGGCAATTTTTATTTTGCATAAAAATCCACGGTTTATTATTCACGTTCGCTATCAGCGTTAGTTTATAAGTGCTTGTATTCGTCGTTATAATGTTTTATTAACACATTGATTGCTGCGGTGGTCATGTATGAGTGCCATTAATTGTTAACTAGGTTTTAGAATTCATTTTCATTACAATATATCGAACAGGCCGAATGTTTATAATATTTTCAGTATATAAAATAGTTAAACTAATATCTCTTATTATAAATTTTAACATTCTAGTTTCTGTTTAATTAATTACCACTGTATCTTCTCCATAAATCACTATACTTTCACTATACTATCACTTTCGACAAATTTTGTAATTATTTAATTATTAGAAAATTTTGTTTTATTTATGTGAAACATTTTAAGCAAATATTAGAAATATACTTTAAAAATACTAAAAATTCTTTATTTCTGCTCTGTTTATTGCTTCTTATATTATATCATACTTTATTTCTGCTATTTATTGTTTCTTATATTATATCATACTTTATTTCTGCTGTTTATTGCTTCTTATATTATATCATACTTTATTTCTGCTGTTTATTGCTTCTTATATTATATCATACTTTATTTCTGCTGTTTATTGCTTCTTATATTATATCATACTTTATTTCTGCTGTTTATTGCTTCTTATATTATACCATACTTTATTTCTGCTGTTTATTGCTTCTTATATTATATCATACTTTATTTCTGCTGTTTATTGCTTCTTATATTATATCATACTTTATTTCTGCTATTTATTGCTTCTTATATTATATCATACTTTATTTCTGCTGTTTATTACTTTCTATATTATATCATACTTTATTTCTGCTATTTATTACTTTTTATATTATACAATTTATTAGACTGCAATCTTTTCGCAAAACAAAAATTGTTTTCATCAACTGCACGCAGCAGGAGGCAAACAAAAATTTCATTCTCTCTTTGACAATTATAGTAAAAAAATCCATTTAATCTCTCCACTGCTTTAAATTACATTTACGTATTTCTTTTTTTTTTTGCCACAGCCGCATAAAATCCGCGATCCAATCGTTACACGACTTCGATCAACAACGTGCAAAAAATATATCTCGCTATCTCTACGCGTAAACTACACTACGGTGGAATGTTTGCGCACGTGTGACGATGGCTGCGAATATGGTATAACGACAGATTGTGCACAGCGATGAATACGGCTCGGAACGGATGCTCGTGGCGAGTCGGCAGCCCGCGACCATACTTCGAGTTCAGCGAAGAAGAATATGTACGACGCGTAGCAACGACGAATATAGGGGATGAGGGGTAGAGTGCTATAGTACGCCGCGGATGAATACGTTGTATACGATCATCCTGAGCCGCCATTATCCATCGATGAAGGATGAACCGAGCATATTAAAGATTGGGGAGGATCGATGGGACGAAATCCTGGCCTCGATAGTCGGCGTTTCCCGTAAGATTGGTGGAAGTTCTTTTCCGCGAAGGGAACCCGCCGATGGGTTTTTCTTTTCGAAAATAAAAAAGATTGAGGGGGCTGTAAACTTAATAGCTTCATGATCCCGGTTGATCGATGGAGCATTGTACCGTTCGGACTGTAACGACTCTGCTGCACGCGGACAGATTATTAGAACGTCAATGATTTTATGCGCTTCTAATAGGCTAAGTCGGTTCGAGAACGTGAAAATAACGTTATTTTCATTTTTAACCCGTTAAGGTAAATAACGGGAGAGAGGGGGAGAGAGGGAGAGCGGGAGAAAGAGAGAGAGAGAGAGAGAGGAAGTGAGCGGGAAATAGACGGAGAGACAGAGCGCGAGAGAGAAGAGAGCGCGAGAGAGAGGAGAGCGCGAGAGAAAGGAGAGCGCGAGAGACAGAGCGCGCGAGAGAGAGAAGAGCGCGAGAGACAGAGCGCGCGAGAGAGAGAGCGCCAAAGAGAGACAGCGCGAGAGAGCAGGCGAGCAAAAGAGAGAGAGCGAGAGAGAGCAAGCGAGCAAAAGAGAGCGAGCAAAAGAGAGAGAGAGAGAGAGCGAGAGAGAGAGAGAGAGAGAGAGCGCGAAAAAGAGAAAGAGAGAAAAACGTTTACATTGTTCCAACATCTTGCAATTAATAAAGAGAGTTTTTATTGTCCATAAAAATCCACAGTCTGCTTATCGAAGCTTTTATCTCGACAATATAAAATAAGTGTTAAATAAACACTTACTATACCCATACAGCTGCATCATACCTAACAAATTATGCTTATGCCTTGAAATTAATGATACAGCAAGTATAAAACACTATTCATAGGTCAAACGACCTTTTAATTTCTAAAATAACCATTTTCTTGAATTTCTCTACAAAAACGCAACGTAATAACAATAACAATCTGATTTTCATCGTCATTTTCGTCATCGCAGCTAGATATCATTAACAAAATTCAAAACGTATCGCAACATTACCAAATTCCCTCATCTTCTACAGACGCATAAAGATTTATCCCTATCAATAACAATTTCTAATAATTCTAATAACAATTTCTTGGACCATGATTGAAATCAGAATAACTCGTGGCGCACAGTTCTCAACGATCTGATTTTCATCGTCATTTTCGTCGTCGCGGCTGGATAACATGAACAAAATTCAACACGTATCGCAACATTACCAAATTCCCTCATCTTCTACAGACGCATAAAAATTTATCCCTATCAACGACAATTTCTAACAATTCTAATAACAATTTCTTGGACCGTGATTAAAATCAGAATAATTCGTAGCACACAATTCTCAACGATCTGATTTTCATCGTCATTTTCGTCGTCGCGGCTGGATAACACGAACAAAATTCAAAACATATCTCAACACCACCAAATTCCCTCATCTTCTGCAAACGCATAAAAATTTATTCCCATTTCTCGCTGCAGAGAATCCGGGCGAACAAAAGCCGGCCGAAACGAAATTGATCGAACGTCGTAAATCAAAGGTAAGAATCTACCGAAGTCGACTATAGGCGTCGCTTATGTTAATATGGAGAGGCCACTAAAAACGGAGGACGTAAAATCCGCAATCTCCGCGCGGCCGATATTTTTCGAGCCCAGCAGGTGTTCCAATAGCCGCGAACAGGAGCCTATGCAAACGGCTCTCGCCCCCGTCTCTATTCTTTCCAGCAGAACAATTCCTTTGTGCCGTCCACGCCCCGGTCGCACCGCCGCGCCGGAATCGTAAACTTTTTCCGGCGCGCGGTATCTCGCGCGGTGGACGCGCGAATCGCCGTTCTTATCGCGCCGCCTTTACTCTCGCGGCTGCAGCGAGCGCGCGATGGGGGGGAGAGGGGTGGTAGATAAACGCAGAAGAACCGGCTCGTTCCCGCCGCAGTGATACATGTACCATATGCGCACGCGACGGCCAGCCCCTTCGGAACGGCGCGCGTTCCGCAACCCTCGAAACGGTTAAGACGTCATATTTTCCCTCTTCGAGGCGCACGTGCGCCGCGATTTCCCTCGGACGAACGTTCCCGAGGAACCACCACCGGCCCAGAATCCCCGGCGAAACCGGCTTCGAGATTTATTTAGTTTTCCGACACGTGCGGCTTCTCGCGCGCTCTCGGAACGACGAGTTTTTCGAACTTCCGGCGCCGCGCCGGCTTGATCGAAGCGTTCACGCCTTTGAAGATTTTTTAGTCGAGATCAATTTTTAGTTGTACGCACGCTGTATGATGTTTGTTACAGAGCAGGAGAAACGAGTATAATGATTTCTCTTTAATTCGCGCTCGGATTGCGCACGGAAATGGACGATTTGGGAAGAGGAGACACGATTTTTCGAGCCTTGCGGTTCATTTTTATATTTACGAATTGACAACAATTGAGCTGTTTATTTTGATAGTGGCATAAGTCACTTTACCGTAATGAAAAGTGGTGATAAGTGTGTGTGTGAAGTATTGTTTTGAATTATTTTCAGTATCCTTAAAAAAGTTGTGATCACTGGACTTATTTTTATAAGTGCGAAAGAGAATAGTGCAGTTTTGTAAATTATATTATAGTGATGTGGCGGCTACCTCCAGACCCGCCAGCAGATGGCTATAAAATGTTTTATAAACCAACTTTAGATGAAAAAGATGAATTTCTAACTTTAGATTTGTCACCGAAAAGAGGAAGACCTAGGCGTTATTCACAAATAGAAATGGATCCGTTATACGCTGGATCTCGTCTTGTTTCTTCAGCAAAATACAAAGACACGATGGACTTGCTTAATTATATACCCCCGATATACCACAGTTATTTAAAAAATTTGAAACAAAACACGATTTCCGAGGACTTAATCACTCCTATTGATGATAAAAATTATTACTAACTATTGATGATAAATTACTTATACTTATGTTTGAAAATGTACTAATTATTTTTGTATTTTATGAATATTAAAACAAAAAATACTTAAATCAAACCTTTATATTAAATATGTTCATGGTATAAATTATTATTATATATGTAATTTATTCAACAATTTTAGTAAATCACTGTCCTTCCAAAACATCACTTCGGTAAAATACGTCGGACAAAATTAATATATGTCAGTCATTTTTCTAAACTATTTATTATGAAAGTGGCATAAGTCACTTTACCGTAATGAAAAGTGGTGATTTTTTAATGTTTGTACGAAATTATTTATACTGAGAAAAATATCAGTATCCTGAGATAACGAATAGGAGTAAATCTTCTCGAAAGTTAGCATCCATATTTTTAAACGTGTTAAAACGCAAACCCTTAAAATTTGAGGGTTATATATTTAATATATCGACTTTAAAAACAAAGTGACTTATGCCACTTTCAAAATAAACGGCTCAATTATAAAAACGGGCCGCAAGGCTCGAATAATAGTATCTCCTCTTCTAAAATTGTCCATTTTTGTGGGCAATCTTAGCGTCAATTCGAGAGACATTACTGTACCATGCGATATTCGATTCAGTGATTGACGCTCAGATTGTCCACAAAAATAGACAATTTTGAAAAAGGAGATACGATTGTTCGATTCCTACGGTTTATTTTTGTAGTTACGAATTGTCAACAATTATAAAAACTAGCTGCAACGGCTCGAATAATCGTATCTCCTCTAATTGTCAATTTTTGTGCACAATCTGAGCGTCAGTAAGGGAGACATTACTATATAATGATTTCTCCCTAATTCGCGCTCGGATTGCGCACAAAAATGGACGATTTGGAAAGAGAAGACACGATTATTGGAATCTTGCGTCTCGTTTTTATAATTATTGACGATCGGTAACTATAAAAACGAGGTTAAATTGTCCATTTTGTGCGCAATCTGACCGCGAATTAGGCAGAAATTACTGTAGTCGCGATCAACGATTTTTCTGGCAATTGTTAAACGCGATTAACGATTCAATTTTTGTCAATTGTTAGTCGCTATTAACGATTAAATTTCTTTCAATTGTTAGTCACAATTAACGACTAACTAAGTAGAAGTTTAATCGTTAAATTGCTACTAACGATTAAGCAATTTAATTTTTAAGCAACTTAGTTTAGCAATTTAATCGTTAATAAAGTAATAAACACGATAAAGACAATTCTCACCCGAAATGCATCAAAAGTATGCATCTGTAGCTAATCTAAGAATTGTCAGGGAAAATTCAATTTCTTTAGCGAGATTCGTACGCGATTATTAACCCCTTGCCATATTTTGACGAGTCCAACTCATTGTGAAAATTTCTAGTAATAACTTATCGAGTATAAATGTTATTCTGTCCTTTTTAAAATTGGAATAAAATTCTGATGAATCAATATTTAAGCATTCAAATAAATTTATGCACACCATAAGCATCAATTTTCTTTCTCTTCCAAGAAATTATTGCAGTCGAAAAATTTCTAATCGCAGTAACTGCGAAGAAAATGGCGCATCGGAGTGTTAATATAAAACAAACATTGAATATATTCTTTTTTTCTATTGACAATCGCCTGTATATAATCGTAAATATATTTCAATCCTTATTATCCTCCCTTCTTACCACTCGAAATATGAAATATTCAAAGGAAAAAAGAATAAGAAAACAACCGAGAAAGGGAGACGGCAACAACGGCGGCAGTAAATGTTTAACAAACCGAACGGAGGACGCGTTCGAGAAGTTACGGGGGGATAGGATTATCATTGAAAACGTGCTAACTCGGAGGGAGAGGAAAAAAAAGGAGGAGTAGGTAAGATGTAACGAGGGTGCGAATCGGAATGCCTGTCGGATGAGCGTCGCGGGGGATGAGAAAGAAAAATCGCATCAAATATTTACCCTGGCGCGCGAAGGTGTCGCGGAGGAAAGTCGGGAAATCGAGAGAAACCTTGGCCATTGATAGGAAAATCCAGGAGGGAATCGAATCCTCCGAGTGCGCCCTATTTCGTGCTTTTTTTCTTCTTCTTTTCGTCCCTCGCTCTCCCCCCTTCGCGCATTCTTTCGAACACCGGACGTCAAAATGGATGCGAGCGATTGATCATCGAAATACAAGCATGAACGTAACGGATGAATACTTCTGGAAATTACACAATTTTTCTTACAAGAAAATTGTTAAACATTTTTAAAAACAATATTCATTTTCATTGTGATAAGTTTGAACAATTTTTCTAGGATGTTTACAGTGCGAAAGAGTTAAATATCTCATTCATTACCATAAATTTTAACTTTCTATTGTAATTTTTGAACTTTATTAACTGAATTACTTTGATTTTGTGGGAATTTTAGGCAATCGCTGTATTAATTAAGGATACAATTGAATTATTGTAGTTTCTTTGAGTTTTATTTATCGCATTTCGTTCTATTCCATTTTATTTTATTTTCTTGTTTTATTTTTTACTTTATCTTTTTTATTTTATTTTTTACTTTATCTTTTTTATTTTATTTTATTTTTTACTTTATCTATTTTATTTTAATTTATTTTTTACTTTATCTATTTTATATTATTTTATTTTTTACTTTATCTATTTTATTTTAATTTATTTTTTACTTTATCTATTTTATTTTATTTTATTTTTTACTTTATCTATTTTATATTATTTTATTTTTTACTTTATCTATTTTATATTATTTTATTTTTTACTTTATCTATTTTATTTCATTTTATTTTTTACTTTATCTATTTTATTTTATTTTCCTGTTTTATTTTTATCTATTATTTATTGTATATTATTATTATATTTGTATATTATTTATCTTATTTTACTTTCTGGTTTCATTTCTGGTTTCTATGCAATTATGGCAAAACCGAGTAGGCGTAATTTAAAACAGTTTAAATATTAAGAAAAAAATTCGAATGTTGACGTATCAGTCTGAACCTATTAAAATTATTGAATAAAGAAAAAAAGCTTGTGCTCGGCTCCTACGTCTTGCAATTCAGATAAACAATTTTCATTTTGCATAAAAATCCGCAGTCCATTCATCGATCAAGAATACAATCGACCAAATCTCCAAAACAATGTATCTTTTTAATCCGGACAAAGTCCAACGAAACGCTTCGCAGAAATTTCACCGTCGACTCGCAAGCACAAAAACCATGATCGCCGAAACGTTGCCGAAGTATTGCGCAACAGAAAAAGCCAGAAACGTTGCTCGCGCCGCGTTTAACGAGCCCGAAGTAACCGGGGCCGAGTAAATCGAACCGAGCGAGCATTTCGATCGAGATCGGACGGTTCCGAATCTTCCGCCGGCATCGCAAAAAATCCAACAAAACTTTCGCATCTCGCCGAGGTAATAAGGTACACAACAAACGATTCCGGCGAGGTTGCGCAACGCTCCGTGTCCGGAGATTAACAGATGTTCAACCGGGAAGCATCAAAGACCGCTTACGCGCCGAGACGAATGGGGGAAAGTTCGCCGCAATTTATCGGGAACGGGGAAACGATAAAAACGAAAAGAAAAGTCGAATTAAGAACGACCTGTTATTGGGTCCGAGGGACGGTATTAGGCGCCCGACGAGGCGGGGAGAGAAAGAAATATTGCGTCAAATATTTAACTTAGACAGCCGGGCGAGAGTCCGGGGTTGTTCGGAGGCGGATTTCTCTCTCGGCGTGGATCCAACGATCGACAAATACGGGAGATCCAATTACTAATGACCGAGTGGTCGAACACAAAAATTGCCGTCTCGATGCCACGGCGAACGTGACTCACGGGTCCGTGCTTTCAGCGTTGTTTGCACGGGGGTTTGAATCTAACGGGGCACTCGAGCTCTCGAAATTCATTATTTTCTAGGGTGCTGAATTAGGCTCTCGTCCGACTCGTGGCATCTTTCGTTTCTGATTTAACGATGTTTGAACGATGTTTCATGCCACATGTGTTACACAGTCGATATCATGGATCGCATAAACGAATTAACTTCTTCCGTGGTATTTAACGGATCCAGGTCGTGTCAACATCTAGGTCGTTAGGGCAGTGGAGCCGGTTACTGTGGTGTGACAAATTGCTGCGTCTTTGATACGTTTTCGGCACTTTATATTTATTCGATAAGATATACTCAATTTTTCGGTTGAAAGACGAACAAAATGAAAGAATAAAAAGGTTTAGTAAATAAATGTGAAACTATAGATATTAAACTACGGGCCTTTTTATAGGATATCAAAATCGTGTAAGTTAATTATGAGAAATAGACGATTTTGATGTCCTATAAAGAAGGGATTATATTATTATTATTTCATAGATTATTGTATTATATTATTATTATAGGGATATACAAAGTTAATATAATATATATAATATATATATAATATATTATTATATATATAACTTTATATTATATTATATATATTATATTAACTTTATATATCCCTATAATAATAATATAATACAATATATATATAATAAAGCTATATATAAAGTTAATTATAAGAAATATAAGTCGAGTAAAACTGTATTTCTTATTATAATAATTGCGACAAGTTGGAAATAATGTAACGATATCCTTAAGATCTTCTAATTCCTTCACAGTTTTATATTTGACCAATTAACCCTTTGCAGTGTTTCTTCAAAACAATTTTTTTGACCTACAGTTCTTACATTTTACATAACCTAGCGCATTTTATACATATGAAATTGAATTTTGTGACTACTGCAATAGTCACGCTTTCGACAGTTTTTGAAATATAAACAAATTTGATAATGTTCGAAATTATTTTGGAACGCGATGTAACAATTTACAATGGCGCCTTAAGAGGCGCCATTCGAGTGCAAATGATTAATATTTCTCACGAACGTTCGCAACTTCGTTTCGCGAAATTGTTTCAGCACCCTCAGCATTAAAAAAAAAAAATTATTTTATCAATAAAACTAGCGAAAGAAATGTCCGTTAACAAACGTCCTACGATGTACAGTAATGTCTCCCTAACTGACGCTCAGATTGTCCACAAAAATGGACAATTTTGAGAACAGGAAGATACGATTATTCGAGCCTTGCGGTTCGTTTTTATAGTCACGAATTGTCAACAACAACTATAAAAATGATCTGCAAGGCTCGTATCTCATCTTCCGAAATTGTCCACTTTTGTGCACAATCTGAGCGCGTCAATTGGAGAGACATTACTGTATAAGGAAGGAAATAAGAATATGAACATGCATGAGAACATGCATTAGTATGAAAGATGATATAGAATGAAATTTAATATAAATATAATTAAAATTAAATATAATATGAAATGAAATTCTTGTGTAGTTATACCACTGATTACAGTCAATTCTCCCCAATTTTCCTTCAGCTTGCAAACAAAAGTGGACAATTAAGGGAAGAGGAGATACGATTTTTCGATCCTTGCGGTTCATTTTTATACTTACGAATTGGCAACAATTATAAAAACGGGCCGCAAGGCTCCTATTCCTAAATTATTCATCAATTTTTGTGGACAATCTCAGCGTCAATTAGAGAGACATTACTGTACCATGCGATATTCGATTCAGTGAATCGCGACTCCCTAATTGACGCTCAGATTGTCCACAAAAATGGACAATTTAGAGAGAAGAGAGACGATTAGTATTGTCAACAACTATAAAAACGAGCTGCAAGGTTCGAATAATCGTATCTCCTCTTCCAAAATTACCCATTTTAGTGGAGAATCTAAGCGTCAGTAAGGGAGACATTACTGTGCAGTAATGTCTCTCTAATAGACTCTCAGATTGTCCACAAAAATGGACAATTTAGAGAGAAGAGAGACGATTAGTATTGTCAACAACTATAAAAACGAGCTGCGAGGCTCGAATAATCCTATCTCCTCTTCCAAAATTACCCATTTTAGTGGAGAATCTGAGCGTCAGTAAGGGAGACATTACTGTGCAGTAATGTCTCTCTAATTGACTCTCAGATTGTCCACAAAAATGGACAATTTAGAGAGAAGAGAGACGATTAGTATTGTCAACAACTATAAAAACGAGCTGCGAGGCTCGAATAATCGTATCTCCTCTTCCAAAATTACCCATTTTAGTGGAGAATCTGAGCGTCAGTAAGGGAGACATTACTGTGCAGTAATGTCTCTCTAATTGACGCTCAGATTGTCCACAAAAATGGACAATTTAGAGAGAAGAGAGACGATTAGTATTGTCAACAACTATAAAAACGAGCTGCGAGGCTCGAATAATCGTATCTCCTCTTCCAAAATTACCCATTTTAGTGGAGAATCTGAGCGTCAGTAAGGGAGACATTACCGTGCAGTAATGTCTCTCTAATTGACGCTCAGATTGTCCACAAAAATGGACAATTTAGAGAGAAGAGAGACGATTAGTATTGTCAACAACTATAAAAACGAGCTGCGAGGCTCGAATAATCGTATCTCCTCTTCCAAAATTACCCATTTTAGTGGAGAATCTGAGCGTCAGTAAGGGAGACATTACTGTGCAGTAATGTCTCTCTAATTGACAATCAGATTGTCCACAAAAATGGACAATTTAGAGAGAAGAGAGACGATTAGTATTGTCAACAACTATAAAAACGAGCTGCGAGGCTCGAATAATCGTATCTCCTCTTCCAAAATTACCCATTTTAGTGGAGAATCTGAGCGTCAGTAAGGGAGACATTCCTACAATTCGTCATTCGATCGAAAATAAAAGAAAGTCCAAGCCGATTCGTCTCCATCTACCGACGCCGCGCAACTTGACACTTCAATTCAGATTCGACCGGATAATATATTTGAACATTATGCAATTTTCCACGTTGTCCGGCAGAAGCGTGAAAGAGGCAAGCAGGAAAGTATAATTCGAATAAAATGTAAATGCAGAAAGTTCCCTAATCTCGTCACGAAAGCAGACAGTCTGGAACTTGAAAAATACGCGGAAGGATCCCAAGGGGCACGGGTAGGAAAGGAGGAGGGGGGGGGGGGTCAGAAAAAGCAGAAAGATTGCGATCTCGCCGGTGGTGGCAGTCAGGACGAAAACCGCCCGGAGGCTCGAAGTCGGCGCGGAGGGTTAATTACAGCTCGTCCGAGACGGATAAACTTTCGGCTATAACTTTCGGCCCCGTATCCGCGGCTCCGATGTTTATTGCGGCGAGCACACCCGGTATAATATTCGAGGCATAACCGATGCGCGGCGACCGCGCGGCGTTTCTTCGATACATCTCGCGATTACGCTAGATCCCATCGCTAACAACATCCCTCTCCGGTCCACCGTGTGTATCGGAGTCGCCCGAAGGTTTTCCGGCAAACGCGAAGAAGCATCCGCCGCTCGCAGTGAATTACGAGGATAAGAGAAAGTCTCGAGAGGCGACGGCAGGTTGAAAATATTGCGGTGCGACGGTTCCCGCGTGCATATGTATATACCGCACAAGGAGATTCCGCGGGGAAACGGCCGGCGTGCCGATCTACAGGGTGATCCGAGCGCAACCATCGACTCGCGTTGTTTCATACCCACGAGACCATCGGGAGAAAACTCGTTTCTTTGGATCTTCGCGTGACATAAATACGCTTCGGCGTACTCGAATGTCTTCTAAAATGCAACAGCTTTTTTATTATTCATAGATTAGTTGTTATAAATTGTTGTAGATTGGTTATTACAAATTAATATACATTAGTTGTTATAAGTTGTTACAGATTGATTATTATAAATTATTATAGATTAGCTATTATAAATTATTATATATTAGTTGTTATAAGTTGTTACAGATTAATTATTATAAATTATTATAGATTAGTTATTATGTATTACTATAGTTTAGTTATTACGATATATATTAGATTAGTTGTAAATAATTATAGATTAGTTATTATAAATATTATTATACATTAGTTGTTATAAGTTGTTACAGATTAATTATTATAAATTATTGTAGATTAGTTATTAAAAATTATTATAGATTAGTTATTATGTATTACTATAGTTTAGTTATTACGATATATATTAGATTAGTTGTTATAAATTATTACAGATTAGTTATTACAAATTATTATACATTAGTTGTCATAAGTTGTTATAAATTAATTATTATAAATTATTATAGATTAGTTATTATATATTATTATAGTTTAGTTATTACGATATATATGAGATTAGTTGTTATAAATTATTATAGATTAGTTATCATATGTTATTATAGATTAGGCATTACAATATATTATAGATTAGTTGTCATAAATTATTATATATTAATTATTACACATTATTATACATTAGTTGTTATATAAGTAGTTACGAATTACTCATTATAAATGATTACAGATCGATTGTTATAAGTTTTTACAAATTAGTTATTCTAAATTGTTATACATTAGCTATAATCAATTATCATAGTAGTTACAATAAATTATTATAAATTACGTATACAATAAATCATTATAGAACAGTTATACTAAATTATTGTACATAAAACTACTTTTCACCAAACTATCATAATTTACTTATAATAACTACCAAAGCATAATCGTTAATCATTAAACCAAAGTACTTTCTAGCCAACCAACGTGTTACGCGAACGTTCCGCCTAAACGCCATAAAGTCGTGGTCAATCGAATGAACGAATTCGATGTCAGATAGCCGGCAAACGGTTCACCCTGTACACGGCCTGTCGGAGCCTTAAAAATATCCGTCGAAACGGATGGCATCGCGTCGCGGCGTGCACGGACCGACAGAAATAGAAGCTGAACGCGCGCGATCTCCGAACGATACTCCCCTTCGAGTCCCGCCAGGACGAAGGACGTGTTTCTGCTCGGCCACGGCGAGCTATTTTGAAACGCGACGAAGCCGAGAGGGTGACGCGGAGCTTCCGTCCGAAGCACCGACGGTTTTTCGACGCGAGCTCGTGATGGAAGTCTTGACAACCGTGCGTTTCCCTCCCCTCGGCCGCAATAAAAGCAACGGGGCTAGCCCAGGCTCTCCAATTGGAGCCTGGGTTTCGGTGACCCCCGCTAGGCCCGGACGATTTTTCTTCTTCTTTTTTTTTTTGGAGGAGATTCAGGGTCTTGGGAATTTCAATGTCAGCATAGCACGATTTTCGCTTTTTATAGTCGCCACCTGCGGCTGGCTTTATGGTGAGATTTGTTGTTCGAAGCGTGATTTTCGATGCGAGCTGTGGCGAGTTAACTTATGAATTATCGTTCGATCGGTGGGAATTGATGTATTATGTTAAGAGATTTAGTTTGGTTAATTTGCAGAGGAGATTCATTTTTAGAATACGATAGATAGGTATAATTATGGTAGATTTTTTAACAGAAATTTAAATAGTAGTATATTCATTGTAGGAATTATAATTATCACTGTTTCAAGTAAGGGTTAATTTTAATTGTAATTGGTTTTGTAATAGAAATTTAAATTACAATAGATTTTTTAATAGACACTTATATTGTAATGGAATTTTTAATAGAAAATTCAATAGTAATATATCTTATATAGGAATCAAAATTATAGCCGATTTAAATAGGGGATGAATTTAATTATAATAGATTTTCAAGAGAAATTTAAATTACGATAGATTTTTTAATACGAAATTTAAATTGTTAATGGAATTCTTAATAGAAATAGAAATAGTAATGGAATTCTTAATAGAAATTTAAATAGTAATATATTTTATATAATAATTAAAATTATAGCCGATTTAAGTAGGAGATAAATTTAATTATAATAGATTTTCAAGAGAAATTTAAATTACGATAGATATTTTAATACGTAATTTAAATTGTTAATGGAAATTTTAATACGTAATTTAAATTGTTAATGGAATTTTTAATAGAAATAGAAATAGTAATGGAATTCTTAATAGAAATTTAAATAGTAATATATTTTATATAATAATTAAAATTATAGCCGATTTAAGTAGGAGATAAATTTAATTATAATAGATTTTTAAGAGAAATTTAAATTAGGTAGAACTAATAAAATAGAGCTTTTAATATCAATTTAAATTTTTAATATAAATTTAAATAATAATGGAATTCGTAATATAAATTTAAATAGTAATATATTTTATATAGGAATCAAAATTATAGCCGATTTAAATAGAGGATAAATTTAATTATAATAGATTTTCAAGAGAAATTTAGATTAGATAGAATTAATAAAATAGATTTTTTAATATAAATTTAAATAATAATGGAATTCGTAATAGAAATTTAAATAGTAATATATTTTACATAGGAATCAAAATTATAGCTGATTTAAATAGAACATAAATTTAATGATGATGGATTTTTAAGAGAAATTTAAATTACCATAGATTTTTTAATAGAAATTTAAACAGTAATACATTCTATATAGGAATTAAAATCGATTATAATACATAATTATTTATAATAAATTTTTAGAAGAAATTTAAATGACAATAGAAGTTCTAACAGAAATTTAAATTGCAACAGAATTATGTTTTTCTAGCCGCCAACTGGTACCACGTTTATGTCAAGAGTTCACGTTCGCGACGAATACATCGACGTCGAATAAAAAGAACGTCGGAGAACCAGACGTACGGTCGACGAAAGAAAAATAACGTTCGTTTACAACCATCCAATGACGTAAATTCCGTGCGGTTCTATCGAAACCGCTCGGTGCCGCACGATTTCACGGAAACCGGTTGATTCCGCGGGATTTTATAGAGGCCGCCGAATTCCGCGCGATTCTATCTAAACCGCCTCGTAACGGAAACAAAGTCGCGCGCGATCACGGCGGACGATAATGCGAGGAAAGTTGTGCGAACAAGCTGCGCCGGGAAACCCGAAGGAGTCGAATGTTGTTGGTTCGAGGGACGTTTATTGCCCGAACCGGCGCAGGTTAAAGTGCAGGCAGTCAGCAGGCATTAAAAGTCGCCGATTAAACCGCCGCGACAAAGCTCGCGAGGGAGGAAGAAGACGAAGGAACGTTTTACGTTTGCGATAAATCATCCGGTGTCATAGCCGGCTATAAACTGCATCGCGCTGAGGACACGCGAACACGTGAAACTACTTTCTACGAATATCCTCTCTGTCGTCCCTGTTCCGTTCGACGCTCGCGTGTGTCGCTTGAAAAATTTCGCAAGGACACGGTAGTCCACGCAGCGGGGAGTCAATTACCGTTTTCGCGTGCCCCTATCGATCGTAAATCCGAGTGTTCATCACTCATCCGGCGGGGCTTGATTAACTCGACGTCGCCGACTGTTTAAATTCGAATCGGTCGCGCGATTAGGGCCCGCGCGGACCCGTTTCTCGCGAACGGATCTTTAACACGTTGAATGCCACGGGGGTCACCGGTGACCGGCACTTAACTTGGCGGTGACGCCATGGGGGCCGCCGGTGACCGACGCGCCCAAATTGATAGAAATATATATAATTTCAAACAAAAATGTCAATATCTAAAATTTTGTATTATTACCATCGTCAATTCAAACAGTGACCCCTGTCGCAATTAACACGTTGAATGCCACGGGGGTCACCGGTGACCGGCACTTAACTTGGCGGTGACGCCATGGGGGCCGCCGGTGACCAACGCGCCCAAATTGATAGAAATATATATAATTTCAAACAAAAATGTCAATATCTAAAATTTTGTATTATTACCATCGTCAATTCAAACAGTGACCCCTGTCGCAATTAACACGTCGAATGCCACGGGGGTCACCGGTGACCGGCACTTAACTTGGCGGTGACGCCATGGGGGCCGCCGGTGACCGACGCGCCCAAATTGATAGAAATATATATAATTTCAAACAAAAATGTCAATATCTAAAATTTTGTATTATTACCATCGTCAATTCAAACAGTGACCCCTGTCGCAATTAACACGTCGAATGCCACGGGGGTCACCGGTGACCGGCACTTAACTTGGCGGTGACGCCATGGGGGCCGCCGGTGACCGACGCGACCAAATTGATAGAAATATATATAATTTCAAACAAATGTCAATATCTAAAATTTTGTATTATTACCATCGTCGATTCAAACAGTGACCCCTGTCGCAATTAACACGTCGAATGCCACGGGGGTCACCGGTGACCGGCACTTAACTTGGCGGTGACGCCATGGGGGCTGCCGGTGACCGACGCGCCCAAATTGATAGAAATATATATAATTTCAAACAAATGTCAATATCTAAAATTTTGTATTATTACCATCGTCAATTCAAACAGTGACCCCTGTCGCAATTAACACGTCGAATGCCACGGGGGTCACCGGTGACCGGCACTTAACTTGGCGGTGACGCCATGGGGGCTGCCGGTGACCGACGCGCCTAAATTGATAGAAATATATATAATTTCAAACAAATGTCAATATCTAAAATTTTGTATTATTACCATCGTCAATTCAAACAGTGACCCCTGTCGCAATTAACACGTCAAACATGGTTATACAGTGTAACTTATCTATTGCAGATAATATTTCAACATTATATGTATCACATAAAAGAAAATTCATCGTGGCGCCACGGACAATTTCTGTAAAACCGGCGTGGCATTCAACGTGTTAACCCTTAGCGCTCCGTTGGCTCCGCTATGGAGACATCCGTCATTTGTTCCGTAAATCCGAAGACTCTGCTGCGGAGCTCAATGTTTTTACCATAATTACACCGAAGATGCTATGTTTTTGTCGACGTTGACAATTGTTATTTGTAGCGAAAACATGCTTAGCGCGTGTTCCATTACGATTAAAACATTTTTTGCACATTTTTATACTTAGCAACATAAAATGAATAAAATCAAACGCTTTCGCAAGGACGCGTAATCTTTTCCGCTCGAAATAAGACTTCCTTTATCTCGGGCGCTTTGCTCCAAAAATGTGCCGGAGTTGCTGGTAGTGATATTTTTCAGAAAAACGCCGTTCAACTTTATTTTAGAACGTCCGAAGAATATTTACTAATTTTTAATTCAATTTAATTATTAATCGAGCCGATTCCAGCGAAGATTAACGATAAAAAAATTCCGGTAAACTCACGCAAAAGATATTTTTGTTTCAATAATTCCGTAACCGAACAGAATTCAACGAACGATTCGCGATGCTAATTTTATAATAAATCGCGTCAAAGAACACGAGGGATATATTTATTTAAGAATTGCGAAGAATATCGTTGATAGTAAATTTATACATTTCGATGAGGATGCATTTGCTGCTTGGAAATTTCGGTCACAATTCACGATGTCGATGCACCGACCTCGCACAATGTTAAGTAGATACCATTAAGATTAAAACATTTTTTGCCCATTTTTATGCTTAGCAACATAAAATGAATAAAATCGAACGCTTTCGCAAGGACGTGTAATCTTTTCCGCTCAAAATAAGACTTTCTTTATCTTAGGCGCGTTGCTCCAAAAATGTGCCGCGCAAACGCTGCGATCGAAAGAAAATCTCGAATTCGTTGTAACATCGCCATTTCGTCGAAATGAACGCTTTCTCGTGCTCGCGATCGTGCTTTCACGAGCTTGCATTTCACGTGGAGAACACTAAATGAATTTTGTGACATCATCAGCGGCGTCATGACAACGTGATACTTTGTTCTTTGATGCCTTTTTTATCATAGGATTTTTTATCGTTTTTATCGTAGGATCTTTCGGTCGATGAATCGATATAATCCATTTCTTAGTTAACAAACAATAGATAACGACCCTAATATTATACCACGGAATGACTAAATATAGTAAAAAGAATTGTAGAAGAAAATAAAAATAAAATCAGTTGAATAAAATTATTAAATATCAAAATAATGACTTTTCTTTTATTCAATTACGATAGAAAAATTATGCTTTGCATTATTATTAGTGGCATTGCTAGTTGTTACAGCTGATTTGTAAAATGATAATCTAAATTAAAAATCTTAAATTTAAATGTTTACCTAAATTTTAAGATTAATGGACTTACACCGATTGGCTTCAGAGGCGTCCAAATAATGAATGAATGAAGCCGCGAACTCACCTGAAACAGAAAAGGAACGAGGTTCGTGAAAAAATGATCCTCTGACACTTTTTTCGTGTTTGCTGGCCCATCTTGAAACGTTTCGGATGAGACCGGCAATTTATTTTTCATATGTACGATACCTTTTATGTATACCAGGGATTAATTTGTATGCGATAATCTTTATATTATATATAATATAATATATTATATATATTTATAATATTTTATATAATAATATAATATTATAATATTTTACATAATAATATAATATTATTTTATTTTACATAATAATATAATATTATAATATTTTATATAATAATATAATATTATACTATTTTACATAATAATATAATATTATTTTATTTTATATAATAATATAATAATACTTTATATTACACAATATATCGAAATAGGTGGCACAATATTATCTGAAAAAATGCTGCGAGCTCCCCGCGACCTCGCCGAACAATTCATCGTTAAAATAATTAATTCCAGTACATTCTCGCCGAAATTAAGTCTTACAATTTTCTTCAAACAGAAGCTTCTCTCTTCCAAGATCCGCCGATCACAAATCACTGCGAACAATCGCACGAATTTCGAAAGAACATAAAATCTCGACGACTATTTTCACAAACGTCAATATCGAGTAGAAACCAATAGTCCGCTGCAATTTTTTCAAAATGGACGCAGCGAAAGCGCGCGCGCGCGTTCGGTGCAGCGACTCGTTGCAAGCGTTGACGCGAGTTCCGAGCACAGTCGAAGCCCCGCACTTAAGAATACACGCCCTAATCGAGAAGCCTCTTATCTTCGTGATGCATTGTAAGCGTCGGGGTCCGTGAAAAACGGTCGAAAATGCGGGGAACCGGTGCTTTCGGCCGAGTTTACGATTTCGCGTGGAAACGGACCTGCGGCGCGTGTTTAACGTTCGCCTGGTAGCACACGATGGGCCCTCCGGACTACATGTAGCGGTGGTAAATTAACCTTTATCTCGGTGGCGAGCGACAAGCGATGCCAACACCGTTGTTCCCCGCGCAGTACAGCGAAGACAAAATCGACTGGCCACTGTTACTCGCTGTCGTCCTGTTCCCCGGCGCCGTTAGTGTTCGACCAAAACACAAATTGTACAAGTCTTTTGGGCTGCTGTGCGACAAGCGAATTAACCGAACACCAATTATTAAACAATTATGGTTTATAGTGGCGAGAAATGTAATGTTAATTTCGATTCAGTTCATAATTTCAGGTTACAGTTTTTGGTGCTGAAATCATCAGTTTTTACATGTATACATGTATATAAAATTTATGTGTTATTGTATTATTATTTGTATTATTGTTCGTATATAATATATAATTATTATATGATTAGTATATAATTATTATTATAGATGTGTACACAGGTTGAGTCATAAATTAGTCCCGACGATCTTTCAACCCCTTCCGATGGTCTGACAAAAAAATGTTTCCTGCCAAAGTTAATTGATATTTAACCGACAAGAAATTGTAATTGTTTAAATTTAAAAGCAAATTGATTTTCGATAAAAAGACAAGATCACCGTTATATTTTTAAATGAGACTAGGTAATTATAACTTCATAATATCGTAGACGACGTCGAGACGAATTCAACGACCTGCTACACGATGACCTTCGGATGACATTGATGGAGAAATTGCCATGAATCGATTGTTATAATATTTGATGGGAAATATTTTTTTTGTCAGGCCATCGGAAGGGTCAGAAAAATCGTGGTGAGTAATTTGACCTCACCCTGTAGATACATATTATATATATATATATATATATATATATATATATATATATATATATAATATAGAAATATATATAATATAGAAATATAATAAATATAAGAATGTATATATATATATTTTCACAAATTAATTTAATTCTTCTATAAATATATTTCTACAATACATATCTAAAAATATATATATATTGATATGTATTGTAGAAATATATTTATAGAAGAATTAAATTAATTTGTGAATATATCATAAATATATATATAACATTATTATGGATTTAGAAACCATAAATAAATGTATAAAAAGTTACAACAAATTTTGAAACTATAAATAACCTTACATGGTTACAATAAACTTCAAAATAATTCGAAATATCTATAAAATTATAGTAGATTTTAAAACCGTAGACAAAATTCACGCAAAGAATACATGTAAAATTTATATAATTTTTACAATTTCTATAAATACATATAATTTATATGATATAAATCACAAAAATACAATTGCACAATTACTCGACCATAAAAAGAATACCCAAGACTCGTTCAAGTTTGCGACGTTTGAACAAAAACTATCTGCGCTAATCGTAAGAGGATCGCTAGTATTTACCTCCAGAAATATACGCTCGAAATTAGCGATCCCCGAAAACGATCGTACGGGCGGTTCGGCATCGAGCGATCGGGGGATTCGCCGGCATAGTTGAACGGAGAGCCGAGCGGTATAGCCGCCGTAAGAGGGAATTAACGCGAGTCGACGGTGGGCGAAGGGCGGCTGCTAATGGGGTCTGACGTTGACGAATTTCCAGGTTACGAAGTCGTCAACCACGCGGAGAGCTCCGGTGCGCCGGGAGGTCGGTATTACATCTAAGGTTCACGCTTACCAGCTTATCGTAGTAATCTAAAGCATTCATTTCCGTCTGATGAGACGACTATTATTTCCGACGAGTTTCTAGCTAGGGATGGGGCACGCAGCGAGGAAGAGGGAGAATCGGACGGCGCATAGTAAGCCGGATCGACGATCTTAGCGACTTTTTGACAAAAACTTAATTTTCTCGTATCGATGTCCAGTCAATTTTTATCGCTTGTTAAATGTCCATTACCCTCGAAAGTGGAAATATTAACCCTTAGCGCTCCGGAGGCTCCGCTACGGAGACATTTAAGCCGTTTATTTTGAAAGTGGCATAAGTCACTTTACCGTAATGAAAAGTGGTGATTTTTTAATGTTTATACGAAATTATTTATACTGAGAAAAATATGAGTATCCTGAGATAACAAATACAAGTAAATCTTCTCGAAAGTTAGCATCCATATTTTTAAACGTGTTAAAACGCAAACCCTTAAATATATCGACTTAAAAACAAAGTGACTTATGCCACTTTCAAAATAAACGGCTCATTTGTCATTTGTTCCGTAACTCCGAAGACTCCGCTACGGAGCCAAATGTTTTTAACATACGTTATCGTCGGTGTTAGCAATTGTTATCTGTACTTGAAACGTGCTAAGTCTGTACCATTACGATTAAACCATTTGTTGATCTTTTCTATGGTCAGCAACATGGAGAAAAATAAATATTACGATGAGAATTTAGAGCCGAGCGATACCGAAGACGTATTTGATTTTGAAGAGTTAAAAGACATTGTGGAAGACAATGTTGGTTATGATTCTGACGCTTCGAGTAGTAGTAGCGAAATTATACTACCAAAGAGACGAAGAATGAGAATGATTGAAAGCGAAAGCGAAGATTCGTTACAAGACTTGGATGAATGGCGCGATGTTACGGAAGAATTACATATTCCAGATAGAATACCTTTTAGCGTATTGCCACAGGTCATTGGACCACAAGTTCCTACAAACATCGAACAGCCGATACGATATTTTAAATTATTTTTCACGGACGAATCGGTAAATGAAATTATAAAGGAAACCAACGATTACGCAGAAAATGTTCTAAACTTGAAAGAAATATCTGGTAACTCTATTTGGCAAAGCGAATACTGTGACACTTGTTCAAGTAAACCCAGAACGCACATGGGAGATTGTTACCAAAGATATCGCGCCATGGTGAATTACAAAATTTGAAATTTATCTTTTATTTACAATAGGAAAATGTATATTTATAAAATAAATCAAATCAAATGCATTCGCAAGGACGCGTAATCTTTTCCGCTCAAAATAAGACTTCCTTTATCTCGGGCGCTCCGCTCCAAAAATGTGCCGGAGTTGCTGGTAGGCAGTACTCGAGAAACGCGCGGAGCACTAAGGGTTAATAAAAATCATGATAAATTGTAATAGATACGACAATTTAAAGTTGAACATTTTGAACGGTACATTTGACGCCAAAAAACATGCTTCTTTTCCTCGCAATGTCCCGCGACGAACCTAATTAATTTTTTCCTTTACTTTCTTTTTTAACATTAGGAGGCAATATTTCTCGCGAGGAAACAGTAGCTTAAACAAAGATTATTGTATCCTACATATAAAAAAATATAATGTTTAATAAAATACAAAAAGTGTAAAAATTCTTTACATTTCGCAAAGAATATCTTTTGACACCCACGGAATCACAGTTTCGCGCGCACGCGCGCGGACAGGATAAACAATAACAGAATACCACTAAATTTCTCGATCCAGCCCACGGGATGTGGCGGGACGAGGAGAGAAAACGGGGTGTGTTGTGTTTCACTTCGGAGATGTCACGCGAGCGAAAAAAAGTGACGACAATTGTCGCCGCCGCGCCGCTGTTGCCGTCGCCGCCGCGATGGCTTCATGAGAAACGCGAGACGGAGTACGTGTTCCGCTCGGAATGAATTGACGACGTTACGTTAACGAAGATTTATTTGCATAGATGATTCCTCGCTCGTAGGATTTATGTTGCTCGCGTGCAAGTGGAACGAATTGTTTGAGAAATTCGTGCCCGGAGTAATTGACCGTGCACGTTCAATATCGCGGAGCACTTCCACCGATTACAATTTGAAATGCGCCGCTGCTTAAATTGAATAGGCAATCAATCGTGGAATTTATTATGTTGATTCGCTGTCTTACGCGGACCGATTTAATCGACGTTGAAATGTTTCTCTTCTCTGTGCCGATGGTTTTCGTACGAACCGCGCGGCAGTTCGAACAATGTTCGAACAATCGAACAACTGTTACCTGGTTATGCCAGATTTCATTTTTAAGCCTTTGCACTCCGCTGTCCCCTCTCGTGGGACATCGTAATTCTAGCATATCACTCGGATGTCCCCTCTCGTGGGACATCAAAGTTTATTAGTGATTACGGGGAATTGAGTTATTTCAGCGCAACTTTTTCAGACACGCATGTTTCCCTGAAATTTTCTCTTGAAATGGCACAAGAAATCGAATCAAAATATAGTAAAATTACTAAGATATATACAAGAAATGTCAGCGGGTTTTGACGAGAACGTGAGAGGCGTGCTCACGACCGTTCGAGCACTTCAAAGGCGCCATTTGAAAAGAGCGATAAGGCAAGTTTGTAGAAGAAAGATCGGTATGCGAACGTAGCACGCACTGTATAGTGAGATTTATAATCATAAAATCTGGAGGAAAAGATTTTCAAAGCTGAACTCGGTCTGGTTTGAAGCGTCGCGCGGTATAGATAGATCTAACGAGTGAGAAAATCGGAAAAGTGATTCCTCTCTTGGTAAATAAATTATTTGGTAAAAGTTTTTTTGGTAAATATCATCTTGCGAGTTAGTAATAACAATTAGAAATTTTCAACCTATGTATTTATTCATATTTTTTATTAGAACGATGGCAAAACGTTCGAACACGAATGAGTCTCATGACACAAGTAGTAGCGAAGATGAGCTCCAGATAGACGTTTATACAGATATGTTAGAAAGACTAACTGTAGAAGGTTTTCTTCTACAGTTAGTCTATCGTTTTGATAGCAGCGATAGCGATATCGTCCAAGCAACAAGGCGACGAGAGAAAGAGTTCGCATAGATAGCGATTACAACAACAAAACAAAATTATAAAAAATAAAATATTGATTTTTTTGCAAATTTCTCGATTTCAGCCAATTCATATAAGTCCAATATCATTATAATATGCTAGTTAGCTCCAAAACCATACTAAATAATACGAGAGTCTGTAAATGCCCGTTTCTGCCGAAAAGTGGCGCTGAGTAGCTGGTAGCCAACGTCCAGAATGCTTCGGAGTGCTAAGGGTTAATTCATTTTTACAGGAAATCACATTGCGTATACGATCGCCTTCGGTTAATTACGCGTGAATTGTATTCGGACAATAGACTATTCTGTTACCGGAGACCGGATAATCGAGGTTCTACTCTACAGTTGATTTTCTTTCAGATCTATAATCGTTTCCTCGAGATTTTCGCACGCTACAAATGCACAAAATTATCCGATGCTATCGCCGATGCCGCGGAATAGCGCAGACTGCAGTTCTTTGTGCGTTTGGCACGATTAAAGGAAACGCGGTGCAAGTCAATCTTTTTCTAGGTTGATCTAATGTTTAATTCGATTCGAGCCATGTTTAATTCGATAAAATTGAATACAATGAATTTTTCATTCATCCTTGATTATATACTGAAATTAACTTTTCTGCCTTACACCGACTAACACCATTTCTGCCATCAGTTGCTCATTTATGCAACGAGGAAATCGCTAAAATACGAGGGAACGTGTACATCGATAAAATCGAACATTTTATTTTATTGGAAGTATATTATATTATTATATAATTATTATATTATACTATTATTATAACCCGTATTATTATATTATACTATTATACTATATTATTTTATTTTATTTGGAAGTATATTAACCCTTTGCACTCGAGTGGTGACTCTGAGGCACCACTAAAAAAAATTATTACATCACGTTCCAAAATAATATTTATATTATCGAAGCTTAGATATAAAAAGATCGTTAAAAGTCTAACTGTTGTCTTAGTTACAAGACTCAATTTCATATGCATGAAATACACTTTGTCATATAAAATGGAAGTACTATAAGTCAGAAAAGTTAATTTAGATTTACAGTTAAAATAGCTTCGAGTGCAAAGAGTTAATGTTTATATACAGAATAGACTGGAATTCGTAGTGCAACTAAGCAGAGACTGATTCTACGTGACAAAATAAGAAAAAAAGTTTGATATTAGACTTTTTGTTCGGGGCTCGGTTTTCGAGATATAATCGACTTTAAATTTCATTCATCTTTGCGAAGAATTACGTCATCGACTATATTCTTCTACGGCACGTGTCTCCGTCCAAGGATTGTGTTTACAAAGATTGGCAATGATGGAAGCATTCCGTTTAAACCGCACAGTTCGCCACAATTAATGTTTATAAACACCATCTCGGATGGAGACAGCTGCGGGAGAAGTATACATAGACGACGACGACTAAATTCCTTTACGAAGGTGAACAAACTTTAACCCTTTCATGGTTACAATATGAATTTTCAAGAATATTTCAACCCTTTGCACTCGAGTGGTGACTCTGAGGCACCATTAAAATTCACGTTCTAAGATAATTTTTATATTAACAAAATCTAGATTTAAGTAATTGTTAAAGGCGTAACTGTTGCGTGAGTCACAAGAGTCAATATCATATGCATAAAATGCACTTTGTCTATTATTATTATTATTATTATTATTCTAGATTTGCAGTTGAAATAGCTTCGAGTGCAAAGGGTTAATTCAATAAGAATTTTCAATGGTGGGAATATTTGAGCCTGGTGGTCCATATGCGCACTAAAAGTGGGAAGGGAGCATAGTTCCCAGTGCCTACGAAAGGGTTAAAATGTTAAAATGCTATACCAAATTCGTTTGTTTGGTAAAAATGTTATACCGAACTTCGGCACACGCTCTATATGTACATTATATCATGTTGTATTAAATTATGTTTTGTACTCTGTACACAGTTTAACCTTTTAGGTACGACTGAATTCTGCGCGAGGCTATTTCTCTGGACGGCAGAGTCTGATGTGTACTGTACAGAGTCTGTGTACTGTACATACAGGGTGTCCCAAGAATGTCTCGCAATCCGAAAGTGGCGGATTCCTCAGGCCATTTGAAGCAACATTTTCCTTTATAAAAATTTTCTCCGAGGCACCGTTAACGAGTTATTAACGAAAAACTGTGAGAACAGAGATCAGCTGCCGCGAGGTGGCCGAGCCAACGGCGCCAGCGGTCGAGCAGTCGAATCCCAGCTCAGCTGGCGTGAGTCGGCCGAGCCGACGGCGCCAGCGGTCGAGCGGTCGAATCCCAGCTCAGCTGGCGCGAGGCGGCCGAGCCAGCGGCGCCAGCGGTCAAGGCGGTCGATCCCAGCTCAGCTGGCGCGAGGTGACCGAGCCAATAAGCGGAACTGGGCTTCGTGCGCTGGTTGGCTGGGCCGCCTCGCGTCAGCCGTACTTGATTCTTATTGGTCACTGTTTTTCGTTAATAACTCGTTAACGGTGCCTCGGAGAAAATTTTTGTAAAGGAAGAAGTTGCTTCAAATGATCCGAGGAACCCGCCATTTCCGGATTGCGAGACATTTTTGGGACACCCTGTAGACTGTTGTAAATCGATGTGAAGACAAAAGAAGTGTGAAACAATGCATATGAAGACGATTATTTGGTTCAAACGATGAGCGAGTGAGCTACTAGAGCAAGTCACTATAGTGGCGTGTCGTTCTGAAAGATGTCATCCGCGGAAGCCACGTGCCTAAAAGGTTAAAGGGCTGTGATAGCATAAATGTATGTACAACCTCTGACAAGAAGTATTCGATCACATTTTAAAATGCAATAACTTTTTTTAAAAACTGATCTAAGTGACTTGAATTTTCTTTTTAATTATTAAAGGGACTAGTTTACGGTACAATGACTAGCATACTGTTTTTGTTAATTCTGCTGTTACATAAAATGATAACAAAATATTTTTTATCTGAACCTGGAACGAAAATTTAAAAAATGCGTTTCGTACATTTCGGTAACTTGCATGCAAACTGAAAATTTCATTGATATCGGTCGACGAACAATCGAGTTACAGCCACTGAACTTTTAACAATTAAAAGAAATTCAAGTCATTTAGTGGAGTTTCAAAAAAGTTATTGCGGTTTAAAAGCTGAACGAATACTTTTTGTCAGGAATTGTATAAATTGTATAAATGGCGTGCGAGATGCAATGTATATAATACGAAAAATTATAGACTGATTAAAAACCGTGATAACAGATCCATAAAGAATTATCGCATTAGTCTAAGATTATAGAATAGAAAATAAAAGACACAGAGATTATAAATTTAATTAGTAACACGAGAAATATAAATCGAAGGCCTGAAATATATAAAATTATTATATATAATTATTATATATAAGTATTATATATAAATATAATTATATAAAAATTATATATAAAGACGAAACGTATAAGAACCCCGATGGAATATAAAATGAAAATTTGATATTCACCATTATCTATTTCATTTTATACCTATCACTAATATCCGACCATCTTACCAAAAACAAACTATTCCATTTCCGCCGTAAGAGAATTCTCACAGCGACGACGCTAAGAAGTTTCCCTATCGAGCAACCGAGCGTCCGGAATAAAAATCGACGCAACGCTTCCAACCAACACGTTCCCGAAGCCGCTTCGTAGAACAGCTAGAGCTCGATAGAGCCATCAAAATCGAGCGAGATCGCCTTTAGAATTCGCTAATAAGCGATCGCCGTCCCGCATCTATCGAAACGATCGCCGTTAAAATTGATATAAAACAGAAGTGGCCTCGGAACTTGTTCTCCGGAACATTAATTTCAGGCAGCAGCGCCAGCGCTACGCTCACGGTATGTATTGAGCTGTAAAACTGGTGATCTCCGGCAGGGCAGAGAGGTTCATCATTCCGAACTCGACGAAATAAAACTGGGAGACAGTGGAAAGCCGGCCGCCGGGAAGGGCCGGCCCCGTAAAGCACGAGTATTTCGAGGGATCCGTTCCGCCGGCGATAAAGTCAAAATCGAAGAGGAGGAGAAGGCCTCTGTCGAGTCTCTGATAAGACGATCAAGCCCGAGGGAAAAATCGCCGTGAACGGTAGCGCCGGCCTCCGGTTTTTTTCGACTATTTGTCCACGAAAGACAAGATCCTAATGGGAAAGTAATCCCTTTCGGGTAAACGACGAGAGAGGGGGGGGGGGGGGGAGAAGGAGCAAGATAGAGAGATAGAGGGAAGAGAGGGGGGAGAAGGAGCAAGATAGAGAGATAGAGGAAAGAGAGGGGGGAGAAGGAGCAAGATAGAGAGATAGAGGAAAGAGAGGAGGAGAAGGAGCAAGATAGGGAGAGAGAGAGAGCGAGAGAGAAAAGGCGCGAGAGAGAGCGAGAGAGAGAGCGCGCGAGAGTGAGAGAGCGAGAGAGAGAGAACGCGAGGGAGAGAGCGCGAGAGTGAGAGCGCGAGAGTGAGAGAGCGAGAGAGAGAAATAAAAATGGAAGAGGGGAAGAGAGCGAGAGAGAGAGGGAGAGAGAAATAAAGAGAGAAAGAGAGTAAGAGAGCGAAAGAGAGAGAAATAAAGAGAGGAAGGGAGAAAGAGAGCGAGGGAGAGAGGAAGGGAGAAAGAGAGCGAAAGAGAGAGAAATAAAAAATGGAAGAGAGAAAGAGAGCGAGGGAGAGAGAGAGAGAAAAAGAGAAAGTGAGCGGAGGAGAGAGAAATAAAGAAAGGAAGAAAGAAAGAGAGCGGAAGAGAGAGAAATAAAAAATGGAAGAAAGGAAGAGAGCGAGAGAGAGAGAGAGAAAGAGAAAGAGAGTGGAAGAGAGAGAAATAAAGAGAGGAAGAGAGAAAAAGAGCGAGATAGAGATAGAAAGAGAGAGAGAGAGATAAAGAGAGGAAGAGAGAGAGAGCACGCGAGAGAGAGAGTGCAAGAGAAAGAAAGCGCGAAAGAAAGAGAGCGCGCGAGAGAAAGAGAGAGAGCGCACGCGAGAGAGAGAGAGCGCACGCGAGAGAGAAGGAGAGAGAGAGAGAGAGAGAAAGAGAGCGAGAGAGAGAGAGAGAGAAAGAGAGCGAGAGAGATAGAGTGAGAGAAATATAGAGAGAAATAGTGCGGAAGAGAGAGAAATAAAAAATGGAAGAGAGGAAGAGAGCGAGAGAGAGAGAGAGAGAGTGAAATAAAGAGAGAAAGAGAGTAGGAGAGCGAAAGAGAGAGAGAAATAAAGAGAGAAAGAGCGAAAGAGAGCGAGAGAGAGAGAAAAATAAAGAGAGGCAGAGGGGAAGAGAGCGAGAGAGAGAGAAATAAAGAGAGGAAGAGAGAAAGAGAGCGAGATAGAGATAGAAAAAGCGCGAGTGAGAAAAATAAAGAGAGTCAGAGGGGAAGAGAGCGAGAAATAAAGAGATAAAGAGAGGACCAGGCTCGCCTACAGATCCGAGAAGATTCGTGTTGCATGCTCGCGGCGACCTGGGCCAGGCACCCGGAGATCTGGACCCCGATAAGGATCCCTCTTTTCGGGAAGCTCGTCCGGAATTTGTCTTGGAACGGACGGGCCGGCAACCGGCGATGCCTCGACCAGGCTCGATTCACCTGGTAACCGCTCGTTCAGGACATATTATAGACCGAGCTTTTTTTCATCTTTTGCACGATACATCGGACTTAATAACAGCGTTCATTAATTGCCGATCCTCGACCTTGCACGTTATATCCGTTTCATTAAATTTTATTTAGCTCCTATACTTAGGCCTCCTCTTCCTCTCGTGCTCGTTTTGCTCCTGCCTCGACAATCTTTTGCGATTCGTTACGAGGCACCGGGAGACAGCCGACGCGACGCGGCTTCCGAGTGTGCGTTTCGAGTTTTGGAGCTGCTGCCGGCTTCGGTGTCGTCGTTTCGTTCGATGACATGGGAAATTAACGGCGAGGCGGATGATTCGATAATTGTTGAGCAATCGACTTGGCAGATATATCGATGATTTATTGGACGCGAGCGTGGAATAGACATTTATTTTCTGTTCGACACATTTTAATGAATCGGAAACGTTGTTTTCTTTTTTAAGACGTAATTTTCAGAAATTTGTTCTAACGTTTCCACGGTCTTAGGTTCGTCGCATTCGTTACTGTGTTATGTGGTTTAAATAATTATTTCATTATTTGGAAATGATCTCTCGAGAGATGCAAAATAGAAATGTATCGTTTCTTTCGTACATTTTAATAAATCGAGAATAGTGCTATAATTTTCTGAAATTTCATTTTAATGTCTTCGCAGTCTTGTATTCATTCCTGTTTTATGTACTTTAAATAATTATTTCGTTATTTGGAAATGATCTGTCGGGAGGAGATGCAAAATAGAAATGTATCGTTTCTTTCGTACATTTCAATAAATCGAGAATAGCGCTATAATTTTCTGAAATTTCATTTTAATGTCTTCGCAGTCTTGTATTCATTCCTGTTTTATGTATTTTAAATAATTATTTCGTTATTTGGAATCGATTTATTAGAAATGAACACGAAATAAAAATGGAATTTCCGTTCTAAACGTTTTAATAAATCGAAAATAGTGCAACAATTTAATAAGTTCTTCTAACAACATTTCCACAGTTTTGGATTCATTGCATTCATCCCTGTATTATGAACTTTAAATAATTATTTCGTTATTTGGAATCGATTTATTAGAAATGAACACGAAATAGAAATGGAATTTCCGCTTTAAACGTTTTAATAAATCGAAAATAGTGCAACAATTTAATAAGTTCTTCTAACAACATTTCCACAGTCTTGGATTTATTGCATTTATCCCTGTATTATGAACTTTAAATAATTATTCCGTTATTTGGAATCGATTTATTAGAAATAAACACTAAATAGAAATGGAATTTCCGTTTTAAACGTGTTAATAAATCGAAAATAATGCAACAATTTTCAGAAGTTCTTCCAATCTATTCGCAATCTTGCATTGATACCATTAACCCCTTAATGCACAGTTTTTTTTAAAAAGGCCGGCCAAAAAAAATCAATTTTTTTTAATGTAAAAAAACACAATTTAGAACGTTGTCTTGGCAAGAAAATTACAAAAATACAAAAATATTAAATATTTATACAATTGGTATGATTTCTAATTTTCAGAATATTACTATTATTATTATTGTTATTATTGTTATTATTATTATTATTATTATATCTTATTTTACATTAAATTTTAGTAAAATATATATTGAAAAATGAGCGAATCAGAATCTGAACATGAATACGCTGTCGGAAAGCGGCTCACAAGGAAGAGATAAGTCGTAAGTGATAAGTAGAAATAGGATATATTTTATACTTGAATAAGTAAGTGTTATAGCTTACAATCCCATGTAAATGATAAATATCAATAAAACGATTGTATTTTTTTTGCTTTCACATTGGTATTTTCAATTCTCGATTGCATTCGAGTGTGAAAAATTATAGCAACATAAAGTACAACGCCGCTCGAATTATCTCGAGTGTGCACAGTTTGGCCAGTTTATCGCGCTCGAGTTAACTCGAGCGTGCACGTTAAGGGGTTAGTTTCTGTCGTCGATGCGTAAAATCCGGGATTCATTTTTCTCTCTCTCCACAGTTAGAGAACAAAAGCACCCGTCGATCTATGACACTCGTCTCTCGCAGAGAACACTCCTCGTCGCAACGTTAAAAAACTAACACGTTCCCCTGAAATTCCAGATTCTCGTTCCATATAAAATAAAAGCGCACGCTGACGAAAGCGCGCTGTACTACACCCTCTTCCGGTGTCAGTGCCGCGATGCGCTTAATTACAGAAGCGAAGGTAAAGAGATCTCTTGCGAATAGGAAGACGCGATTTTGCCGGCCGCGCCGCTCTCGTCCGGGCCCGGAATCGACGACGCGGGGCCGTGCTCCTCTCTCTCTCCGTTTTCGAAAATGATACGGCCGCCGATTTTACCTTAAGCACTCGGCAAAAGGGAACCCTTTTCCCCCTTTAATCCTCGGAACGCGAGAGGCTCGACAGATTTTCCGGCGCGCGGCACACGAAGGACTTAAACGCAACAGTGGAGTACGCGTCGCGGCGCTTTAATCTCGTGTCCCGGCGCGGCGTCGGACGCGAGCTAATTAAAAATCGCAGCGCGAGGTGCGCCCGAAAGGGCCACGGTACACACGGTGCCCCTCCGTGGAAGATACTTGGAAACTTGCCCGCTAATTGGCGCATCTTCAAAGACTGTCGACCCGCGTAGAACTCTCTCTCTCGCGCGCGCGCGCTCTCTCTCGCGATATCTCACTCTCGCGCGCTCTCTTTCGCTTTCTCTCTCTCGCGCTTTCCTCTCTCGCGCTCTCTCTCTCTCTCTCTCTCGCTCTCTATCTCTGGCGCTCTCTCTCTCGCGCTCTCCTCTCTCGCGCTCTCTCTTTCTCGCACTCTCTCACTCTCGCGCTCTCCTCTCTCGCGCTCTCTCTTTCTCGCACTCTCTCACTCTCGCGCTCTCTCACTCTCGCGCTCTCCTCTCTCGCGCTCTCCTCTCTCGCGCTCTCCTCTCTCGCGCTCTCCTCTCTCGCGCTCTCTCTTTCTCGCACTCTCTCACTCTCGCGCGCTCTCTCTCTCGCGCTCTCTCACTCTCGTGCTCTTACTCTCGCGCTCTCTCGCGCTCTCACTCGCGCTCTCTCTCGCGCTCTCTCTCTCTCTCTCTCTCCACCCATCTCCTTCTTCCTCTGTTCCGTTTCACCGTCCTTTCCGGTGTTCCGTGTTCCTTGTCGCGCGAATAATCGCCGCGATAAATCAAACGGACCTCTGCGCCCCGACCAGAAAATACTGCCAGCTGACACGCAAAACAAAGAAAGAGAATCGGCGAGATCACGGGTTGAGACGTCGAGATGCTAATCCGGGTCTAATTTTACGTGCTTTCGGGCATCCCGCACTACGGACTCACGTTGGCGGTCCGGGCTCCGACGTTTACGAGGTACATAATACCACTGGAATTGACTTCTCAAAATGCTAAGTGATGTATCTTGGCAATATTGACGGATTTGTTCAATGCTAGAGACTGGCAGACCTGGCCAAACGAGTTGGTCCGAGTCTCACAGCTGTAATAGTCGCATTTTTCTGATTACGAGAGACGAGCTGTGTTATTGTTTAGCAACGCGCGCTTTGCTCACTGGCCAGATTTATTGTTTAGGTAGTTCGGAGTTCAGGTAATTTATTGGTACGGTAATTTATTGCTGAGGTTATTTATTGCTAAGGTAATTCAGAGTTAAGGTAATATAGAGTTAAGTTAATTTAGAGTTAAGATAATTTCGAGTTAAGTTAATTTTGAGTCAAGGTTAAATTTGAGTCAAGTTAATTTTGAGTCAAGGTTATATTTGAGTCAAGTTAATTTTGAGTCAAGGTTAAATTTGAGTTAAATTAATTTAGAGTTAAGTTAATTTTTAGTTATGATAATTTTGAGTTAAATTAATTTTGAGTCAAGGTTAAATTTGAGTCGAGTTAATTTTGAGTCAAGGTTAAATTTGAGTTAAATTAATTCAGAGTTAAGTTAATTTTGAGTTAAGATAATTTTGAGTTAAATTAATTTTGAGTCAAGTTAATTTTGAGTTAAGTTACTTTAGAGTTAAGTTAATTTATTGTTAAGATAATTCAGAGAGTTAAGTTAATTTATCGTTAAGATAATTCAGAGTTAAGTTAATTTAGAATTAATTCATAGCAACTTTATAATTTATTTCACTTATCTTTTCAACATTTTCACCACATACAGATTACGATTTAATAAATGGACCGAAATCCTAAAAAATTTCACTTCTAACCCAAGTAACCGCAACCGAATGATCTCGAATTTCTCCATTATTGATTACGGGTTAGCAAATTGGCGAAGGTACTTTCGCACGAAATGAAAGTAGCATCGAAATCAGTAGCATCGGACTCACGAAACTCGCATTTTCGCAAGAAATCCTACAGCGAAATCTCCGATTATCAACACGAAAGTCCACCGGCGTCAACTGCTCCAAAAACTATCCGCGCGAAACAGACAACAATCGAAGGTTACTTTTCTACCTTGAATCTGGTGCACCGTCGCTACCGATGGTCCTGCGACCAGTTCCTCATCGTCGCGGTCCTTCGATCGCTCCTCTGCACTCGAATTTCGACTATGCACTCGAATTTCGTCTATGCACTCGATTTTCGTCTATGCACTCGATTTTCGTCTGTGCACTCGATTCGGCTCGATTTTCGTAGCGAGTACCTCGGCACAGTCACTGAACCGTCGAAGTACACGCACACAAGAGCGCGCACGGAATATTCTTCGAAACCGACGCACGACGAGAAAACGAGGGGATATTATTGCGCCGGGTGTCTTGTTGGAGGCTCGTCGAATGAATCGCGGAACACGTGTCGGAGCGAAACGTCAAAAGGAACGAAAACGAGCGAACCACAGAAGAGACACGACGGTACGTGGCACGCGCCTACGACTGAGAGCAAAGCATTCCGACACCGGCTGCGAACACGAAATCTCGAGTTCGGCCTTGTTCGCCGGTACTCGTCCGTCCTCGGCTCCGAGCACGTGGCTGCTCCCGCGCGACCACGCTCTCTCTCTCTCTACCTGCTCTCGCCCTTTCCACCTTGCCGTGTGCCACCCTTTTCGGCCACCGCTTTTACCTTCGGGCAATTGGCTGGCTTCAACCGTTTAGCTGCTGACGTATTTTTTCGGACATATGAGCCGTTTATTTTGAAAGTGGCATAAGTCACTTTTTCAAAAAAATCGAGATAAAACACAAAAGTTCGACTAGATATTCACTGTTTTGTTTTTCCGTTTTTTTTTATTTTATGTCTTATTTTATCGAATATCGATCTCCATTCGTTCAGTAATTTCTTAAAGCTTTCCTATAGATTTTACAGAGAATTTCGCGAATTCGATATCGAAAGATTGAAACAATTTTTGCGTATTTTACGCGTTAAATTTTAGCAGAGAAACAATTGTATTGAATTGAAATAACAAAATTTGAATTTAAATTGAAACGTTTTATGCGATAAATGAGCCGTTTATTTTGAAAATGGCATAAGTCACTTTTTCAGAAAAATCGAGTTAATGGTAACACTAATTACAATTGAACGGTATCTTTTCATTTAAAAAAAATTTACAATCAATAAGTTGAGAACTATTGAGATTTGTTCGAGAGAAGTTTTGCTAATTAACGGTATAACAAACATGTTTATTTTGAAAGTGGCGTAAGTCGCTGTACTCAGGAAATTAATTGCGGGGCTTAGTGTAAAAGAAATAGAAACGTGTGATAAGTGTGTGTGTGAAATATTGTTTTGAATTATTTTCAGTATTTTTAAAAAAGTTGTGATCACTGGACTTATTTTTATAAGTGCGAAAGAATAGTGCAGTTTTGTAAATTATATTATAGTGATGTGGCGGCTACCTCCAGACCCGCCAGCAGATGGCTATAAAATGTTTTATAAACTAACTTTAGATGAAAAAGATGAATTTCTAACTTTGAATTTGTCATCAAAAAGAGGAAGACCTAGGAGTTATTCACAAATAGAAATAGATCCGTTATACGCTGGATCTCGTCCTGTTTCTTCAACAAAATACAAAGACACGATGGACTTGCTTAATTATATACCCCCGATATACCACAGTTATTTAAAAAATTTGAAACAAAACACGATTTCCGAGAACTTAATCACTCCTATTGATGACGAAAATATAATATCATATAAATTACTTATACTTACGTTTCAAAATGTACTAATTATTTTTGTATTTTATGAATATTAAAGTAGAAAATACTTAAATCAAACCTTTATATTAAATATGTTCATGGTATAAATTATGATTTCACAACATATTTCACAGTATTTCATATCATAGTTTTCATGCTTCATGATCATCGATTTATGAATTCTAATAGGGGTTGAAAGGAAAGGAAAAGATACTGTACGTATTTTATATTGTTTATTATGGTATAAAATGTATATTGTATATTATTTATTGTATTTTATGTTATTTATTCTATTTTAAGACGTATATTCTATATTATTTATTGTATTTTATGTTATTTATTCTATTTTAAGACGTATATTCTATATTATTTATTGTATTTCATGTTATTTATTCTATTGTAATACGTATATCGTATATTATTTATTCTATTGCACAACGTACATTGTACATCATTTATCGTATCGTATATAATTTATTGTATCGCATATTGTAATATTATTTACCGTATTGTCTAATGTATATAAAACATTATTTACTATATTCTACACTGTACATTGTATATTTAACATCGTTCACTGTATTCTAAACTGTACATTTTGTATCGTTCAAAATTATTACAATTACTAAATCATTGCAATATCAAATTATTGCAAAAACGCGCATCCTATATTCCTCTCATCGCCCAAAACTACCTATAAAACCGATAAAGAACAGACCCGAACAGGTCTTCGCAGCACTCGGTATCTTGCGATCGAAGCAGGCAATTCTCACCTCGCGCAATCTAATTATCAACTTATCACCGAAATCAATCTAAAGAAACACCGCGTAGCTTCCCTTTCCCAGACCTGCGCCCACCGGCGCCGCCTAAAGATCCGCAATCTCGAAGAAATAAATACACCACGGCCGGGAAAGGGTTACACGAAAAGCCAGCCACCAGGCCCATCCCGTGACCGCAAAAATAGAGTCCCATCCCCCTACACGTCCTATCTTATCCGGCGTAATCTCTCGGAGCCCCCCCCGTTTTCCATCGGATCATGCAAACTCCTCGGAAGTAGGCTGCCGCCGCCCCTCATTATTGGTCTCCTCCATTTCCCCGGGATAACAATCGTAAAGTCTGTTTGGACATCGGGATACGATACGCGCGGTCGCCGTGCCGGGAAAGCAAAGAGCAGAAGCCGGGAGGAGGCAACGCGGCGAGAACGAAAGCGAAAGCCGAAAGGCGAGCCGACTCGACTCGGCGCGGCGGAAAGCAGAAAGAATGGTCCGCCCACGCGCGACGGATTTACAGGGTAACGGTGGCCGGTCACGAGATTACCAGAGGGTTGGTCGGCCAGGCTCTGCGCGAGCTGCCATAAGCGTGTCTAGGACCGCGGCATTAGTATTCACGATGGGTGCCCGGCACCCGGTTGATGAGCTCCGGCTGACGTATCATCCCCCTTCGCCGCGGCGATAACCCCGACCGCGACTTCTCCGAGCTTTCCTGCTTAGCGGAAAGACTTTGAAATTCAAAGTGCCGTAAAAAAAGGGAAACCACGGACGGAGTCGCCGATAACGAGATCGTTCGAAGAGATCAACGATCCGCTCCCACCCACCCTCCCCGGCTGTTATGATCGATGGGAATCGTCTCGAGATTCTTGCGGCGAAGAGAGTACTCGGTATGGTTGGAGAAACGATGACGCGAATTTCCATGTAGACTTCGACTCGGCTGCGTTCTAGTCGAACAGGATAATTCGATGGTGGAGGACTGTTGATTGCATGGAGAACGTCGAACTGTTTGATTTCAGGGGGAGATGACTGGTTCAGCGACGATCGGACTGTGGATTTTTATGGAGAAAATGAAGAAGGTTCTGTTTTGGTTTCAGTACTTGCGTGAAGATGTTGAAATGTTTTGCTAACGCTAATGATTTTTAGAAGCGTGAAAATTGTGTGATAGTAGCTTTATGTTCTTCGGTTGTTCTCGTACTGTTTTAGAAATAATTAAAAGTAATAGGAAAAAATAATACGAAATAATATACAAAATAATACAAAATGATTGAAAAAAATAATACAAAATAATGCAATATAATAGAAAAAAATAGTACAGAATGATACAAGATAATAGAAAAAATAATACAGAATGATACAAGATAATAGAAAAAAATAATACAAAACGAAACAAAATAATAGAAGAAAATAATACAAAAATAACAGAAAGAAGATAATAATAAATAATAGAAAGACATAATAAAAAAATAGAACAGAAATAATACAAGATAATAGAAAAATATAATAAAAGAATAATAGAAAAAAATAGTAGAAAAAAGATAATAATAAATAATAGAAAATATATATATAATAAAAAAGTAATAGAAAAAAATAATAGAACAAAAATAATACAAGATAATAGAAAAATATAATAAAAGAATAATAGAAAAAAATAATAGAAAAAAGATAATAATAAATAATAGAAAATATATAATAAAAAAATAATAGAAAAAAATAATAGAACAGAAATAATACAAAATAATAGAAAAATATAATAAAAGAATAATAGAAAAAAATAATAGAAAAAGTAATAGAAAAAGATAATAAAAAATAATAGAACAAAATAATAAAAAGATAATAGAAAAGTTGTTAATGCTAAGAATAAGAATTTGGCGGCGGTTCGAAAATGTTGTGAAAGTGGAAAAGGAGTGGGGAGACGTTTCGTCCGGGGCCCGCTAGAGGACTCATCAGTAAGGCTATCCTAGCGGGCCCTTGCCTTAGACGTAAGGGTAGGACGAAGTCTCGGCGTATATATAGGGATCGGAACGGATCGGCTACTAGCGGGAAGAGGAGCCCTCTGCTGGCGGGTCTGGAGGTAGCCGCCACAAGAACATCGATTTGAAGAAGTGATGTGCAATGTCTTACGGAAATGATGAGAGCGTGTTCGCATTGATTTGGAGTGCCTTGCAAAAATGACAAAAGAATGTTTACATCGGTTTCCAATGTCTCGCAAAAATTATAATACCGTGTTTACATTGGTTTGCAATGGTTTAGGAAAATTACAAGAGTGTGTGTCTTAAAAGAATATTTTAAAAAAATGTCTTAGTTCAATGTCTTAGAAAAATTGCATAGCGTGTCCTTGTTGGAGGGTTGGTTAAATAATCTGTCTTGTGTGTGTGAGTTGTGAAAAATATACTTCATTCGCTTATATGTTATATCAGTGTTTACTTTCGCGTGTTTACATTTCGATAATCCGTAGAAGAAGGATGAGACGCACACAAACACATCGCAGAAACTCCCCCCCCCCCGACGTAAGTGACATTCGAATCATAATACATACATGTGAATCCAGTACACAAGTAAACTAGCAGATGTCGCGATTACCATAAAAACTAACATTCTGACAGTCTACACAATCTAGGTAAATAGTACGAGTGTGTTTGCATCGGTTTTTGCAATGTTTTACAAAAATGACAAAAAAGAGCGTTCGCCGCATCTTACAAAAATAAGAACAGCGTGTCTGCATCGGTTTGGAGTAAAGTAGACTAACAGATGTCATGTCATTACCACAGAAATTAACGTTCCGACAGTGTACATGATCTATTGGGTTGGCAACTAAGTAATTGCCGATTTCAGTTATAGATGTCTCCCACTCCCATTTTTATGATATCCGTAAATGTTATATTATAAAATTATTATTATTATTATTATTATGTTATTTTTTATTATCCGAGAATGTTAGCAACTGGACAAATTGAATGCAGCGGTCAAGGAAAAGCGACCAGAATTGGTCAATCGTAAAGGTGTCATTTTCCAGCAGGACAATGCTAGGTCGCACACGTCTTCGTCCACTCGGCAAAAATTGATGGATATTGGTTGGGAATTGATGTTACACCCACCACATAGCCCTGATCTCGCGCCATCGGATTACCACTTATTTCGATCCCTGGACAACTCCCTTCGTGGTAAAACTTTTAACGATGATGACGCTGTAAAATCTCACTTAACTCAGTTTTTGGCCGAAAAGGATCAGACTTTCTACGAGCGTGGAATTTTCAAGTTGTCAGAGAGATGGCAAAAGGTCATCGAACAAAATGGAAAATACATTACAGATTAAACTTCGTTCCAAGTAAAAAAGAATTTTTGATTTCATTGAACAAATCGGCAATTACTTAGTCGCCAATCCAATAGATAAATAGTACGAGTGAATTTGCATCGGTTTTTTCAATGTTTTACAAAAATGACAAAAAAGAGCGTTCGCTGTATCTTGCAAAAATAAGAACAGCGTGTCTGCATCGGTTTGGAACGTCTCCCACAAACCGAGAGCGTGTCTGAAACATCTTTCTGCACCTCAAACCGTGTCATTTTGTCCGAAACGATGCCATAATCCTTCTTTCCTGTCTCGTACATTACAACAAGAAGCACGCTTTTGAAAATGTTCGTCGAACAGTGTAAAATTGTAGCACGGCGGAGTAGAGTACGCGGCCAAAGGGATTCTCCGGATTCTTTCGGAGAGAGGATTCTCGGGTGTATTTCAGGAGATCCGAGCCGGTGTCATCCGCCTGTGAATGGTTAGCGTAAAACCGGGTCTAAAAATATGAAACGATACTTCGCCTTTGAGCGAACAGATTCGCTGCCAACGCAAGCACGTTAGCCCTCGTAGAATCGACCAGTTTATACCTCGAAATGAAAGTTAGAACGGCTAGTGCTGTCTGCCACTTAAAGCACTTCGGCGAACCAGAAAGAGAGAGAGAGAGAGAGAGAGAGAGAGAGAGAGAGCGAGAGAGAGCGAGAGAGATCGGGAGAGAGCGAGAGAGAGAGTGGGAGAGAGCAAGAGAGAGCGAGAGAGAGCGAGAGAGAGCGAGAGAGAGAGCGAGAGAGAGAGCGAGAGAGAGAGAGCGCGAGAGCGAGAGAGAACGCGAGAGGGAGAGAGAGAGAGAGCGCGCGAGAGAGAGAGAGAGAGAACGCGAGAAAGAGAGAGAGAGAGAGAGAGAGCGCGCGAAAGAGAGAGAACGCAAGAGCGAGGGAGAGAGAGCGAGAGTGAGAGAGCTATACCGTATTACTAACAATGATAACAAATAACAAGATATAATAATAAATAAATTTATAATATTTATATAAAATTATATTAATTATTATATAAATATTATATAATATATAATAATATATAATATTATTATATAAATTTATATAAAATATAATATAATAAAAAATAACCCTTCCAATTCCTTCCTTCACAAAACGACACAGCCATAATCACGTCCACTTTGAAATGATAAATTCCCATCAATCTCGTACTAATCACGCATCGATCAGTCCTTTCTAGACGCGTTTCAATCGCAAAGGGTTGAAGCCGCCCTCGGCTCCTCTAGGTGGCCCAGAAAACTCGCAGGGTTCTGGTCCGCGGTTCTGTTTACCGTCAACTCGGCAATAGCCATTATTCCGGAAATATCTTGGCCGGTAATCGATGCCGGGGGTAGGGGTAGTCGGCTGGCAGTCGGGGGCACGGGAGGATTTACGAGCAACCGTAGCCGGGGATCCATTAGAATCCGGCGACGCGCACGAGGAGGAGACAGGCATGCTCGCACACTGTCTCGCGAGTGCCAGCAAACAGCCAAGGAAATATACAGCGCGTCGCAGGGTGCGGGACACAGTTGCAGGAACCCCTCGCGGCATACGGCGCGCGCTTTCCATCGAGCAAATAGAATTTGCGGTCGTTCGTGGCGACGAGCGTTCGTTCGCGTTTCGCGAACCCACTCTCATTGGCCGTCTCGAGTCGCCTCGCGTAACAACGAAATCCTGAAAAAATGAATATTTCGCGTTCGAGATTTGACCGCTCTGTTTGATTTGGTACTCGGATAATTGAAAAACAGCTTGGTTGAAAATAAAGTGTCTTTGAGTTCTTTTATGTTTCTCTGAGCATTTACGGTGTAATTGAAGTACAGTGTAATTACAATGTAATTGAATTACTATGTCGTTGCATTACACTGTACATACAATGTAATTGAATTACACTGAACTTACAATGTAATTGAATTACACTGAACTAACAATGTAATTGAATTACATTGAACTAACAATGTAATTGAATTACAATGTAGTTAAGTTGCACTGTACTTACAATGTAGTTGAATTACAATGTAATTGAATTACAATGTAGTTGAATTACAATGTAATTGAATTACAATGTAGTTGAGTTACACTGTGTGCTTACAATGTAATTGAATTACAATGAAGTTGAGTTACACTGTACTTACAATGTAGTTGAATTACACTGTACTTGCAATGTAATTGAATTACAATGTAGTTGAATTACAATGTAATTGAATTACAATGTAGTTGAATTACACTGTGCTTACAATGTAATTGAATTACAATGAAGTTGAGTTACACTGTACTTACAATGTAGTTGAATTACACTGTACTTACAATGTAATTTAATTACACTGTACTTACAATGTAATTGAATTACAATGTAGTTGAGTTACACTGTATTTACAATGTAATTAAACTACAATGTAGTTGAATTACACTGTATTTACAATATAATTGAATTACAATATAGTTGAGTTACACTGTACTTACAATGTGATTGAATTACAATGTAGTTGAATTACACTGTACTTACAATGTAGTTGAATTACAATGTAATTGAATTACAATGTAGTTGAATTACAATGTAATTGAATTACAATGTAGTTGAGTTACACTGTGTGCTTACAATGTAATTGAATTACAATGAAGTTGAGTTACACTGTACTTACAATGTAGTTGAATTACACTGTACTTGCAATGTAATTGAATTACAATGTAGTTGAATTACAATGTAATTGAATTACAATGTAGTTGAATTACACTGTGCTTACAATGTAATTGAATTATAATGAAGTTGAGTTACACTGTACTTACAATGTAGTTGAATTACACTGTACTTACAATGTAATTTAATTACACTGTACTTACAATGTAATTGAATTACAATGTAGTTGAGTTACACTGTATTTACAATGTAATTAAACTACAATGTAGTTGAATTACACTGTATTTACAATATAATTGAATTACAATATAGTTGAGTTACACTGTACTTACAATGTGATTGAATTACAATGTAGTTGAATTACACTGTACTTACAATGTAATTGAATTACAATGTATTTGAAATGCAATGTAAGTACAATGTAGTTAAATTACAATGTAATTGAAATACAATGTAAGTACAATGTACTTACAATGTAATTGATTTACAATGTATTTGAAGTACAATGTAAGTACAATGTAGTTGTGAATTACAATGTAATTGAAATACAATGTAATTCAGTATAATTGAATTTCAATATATTCGAATTACAATGCATTTGAAATACAATGTAAATACAATATAGTCGAATTACAATGTAATCGAAAAATACAGTGTGATCGAATTACATTGAAGTCGAATCGTCTCGCGTGCAAAAAAGACCATACGGAACAGCGCAATGATTTTAACCGCGTAAACAAGAGTGATTCGCGTAAACAAAAAATAATGCCGCGCAAATCGCGAGCCGTACCCATGCTCGTCAGCATAAAGCATAAAATCTGGCCGAGTGATCGTCGACCACGAAAACCTCAACGTGCTTGAAACTTTCAATCGAATGCAAGAAAGACCGTTCTCATTTTACGACCACGTTTTCGGGATTCGGTCTCGGCGCGAGCCCTCGGTGTGCGCCGTCCAGTTCGCTGTCCCGGAAATCGTCCCGTTCGTCCCCCCCCCCTCCCAAAAAAACTGGATCGTTGGACGGACATCCGGCGAAGTTCTGGGGACGAAGAAAGACGCAAAAGAAATGTATGTACACATAGAATGCGGGCGCAGACGCGACGCGAGGATCGGCGGCAGGTGCCCGGCTCTCTCTAGCCCCCGGTTTTACGAGCGGTCGCCAAAGGGCAGTATACCGGATGTCGTTTACATGCGAATCGCTCATCGGGGAGAGACTACCGCGCGGATAAACTCCGGATTTGCGCGGGCACGCGGCCGGAGCGGTTCGTTGAACGCCGATCACGGGAAACGAATGGGAAACGGTGTCCTCCGCCCCGTTTCGCTACAACCTTTTAGCATTCCTGTGATTATACAGCTCATTTGGCTCGAGGATGCTGCCCCTGTTGCGACGTTTACCGTGTATGCGACCCGGGGTGGGTTTTGTCGACGTTACGAGACTCTTTGCGGAGAACAGCCGCCATAATTGTGTCGTCGATATGACGGAAGTCGTCGGATAACTTCGACTAACTATTGGGTTGGCAACTAAGTAATTGCCAATTTGTTCGATGAAATAAAAAATTTTTTTTACTTGGAACGAAGTTTAATCTGTAATGTATTTTCCATTTTGTTCGATGACCTTTTGCCATCTCTCTGACAACTTGAAAATTCCACGCTCGTAGAAAGTCTGATCCTTTTCGGCCGAAAACTGAGTTAAGTGAGATTTTACAGCGTCGTCATCGTTAAAAGTTTTACCACGAAGGGAGTTGTCCAGGGATCGAAATAAGTGGTGATCCGATGGCGCGAGATCAGGGCTATGTGGTGGGTGTAACATCAATTCCCAACCAATATCCATCAATTTTTGCCGAGTGGACGAAGACGTGTGCGGCCTAGTATTGTCCTACTGGAAAATGACACCTTTACGATTGACCAATTCTGGTCGCTTTTCCTTGACCGCTGCATTCAATTTGTCCAGTTGCTAACATTCACGGATAATAAAAAATAACATAATAATAATAATAATAATTTTATAATATATAACATTTACGGATATCATAAAAATGGGAGTGACAGACATCTATAACTGAAATCGGCAATTACTTAGTTGCCAACCCAATAGTATTATTCTGATTCGAGTCTTGCACGCGGCCAGAGTATTGTTTTCGACGTTTGTGATCGTTGTTGACGAGTAGACCGCGGATTTTTGTATGCAGTTATGGCAAGAATTAATGGGTCGAATGGAACAGTGTAATGGAATTAGGAGAATTTAAGGATACTTTGTTAAGTATTTTTTATTTCTTTTGAATTCTTCTAATTCCGTTACAAAGTTCTATTTGACCATGTAATGTACTAGTAAAATGTAATGTACTAATGTACTAATAATGTACTAGTAAAATGTAATGTACTAATGTAAATGTATTAATAAAATGTAATGTACTAATGTAAATGTACTATTTAATAAAATGTAATGTACTAATGTAAATCTACTATTTAATAAAATGTATTGTACTAATGTGTAAATATGTACTATTTAATAAAATGTATTGTACTAAAATGTAAATGTACTATTTAATAAAATGTAATATACTAATGTAAATGTATTAATAAAATGTAATGTACTAATGTAAATGTATTAATAAAATGTAATGTACTAATGTAAATGTATTAATAAAATGTAATGTACTAATGTAAATGTATTAATAAAATGTAATGTACTAATGTAAATGTATTAATAAAATGTAATGTACAAATGTAAATATACTAATAAAATGTAATGTACTAATGTAAATGTAAATGTACTATTTAATAAAATGTAATGCACTAATATAAATATACTAATAAAATATATGAATGGAATAAAATATATGAATAAAATAAAATACATGTAATATATAGATATAGTAAAAATAAATGTTAATGTATGTCATTATTATCAATTTATTGGAATTATTAAAAATGGAACGGCAATTCCATCCGACATGCGCGTCTTACAATTATCTCGGACAATTTTTATTCCGCATAAAGATCCGTAACCTATAAATTGTATTTTCATTACACATTTATGTATATAGTGCGTTTTTGTTTCTTATTATACAAGACGTATATGCATACCAATGCTTCAGAGAATAAATTTACACACCTATCCAAGTAATAAATCTCGTATGATCGTAACGTCTGCGAGGATGCGTTTTACGAGGCACATCTATTATTTTGTATTTTTGTAAATTCACTGCCAGTTGAAGAAGGTCTCATTTCGTGTTAATAAAATTCGGTATTATCGAGAGAAAACAGTGTACGCGTATAAAATATACAATTTCTTTCGTCGATAACCTCCACGAGCGATTAAAATAAATTTCCATCGTTCGTTAACTGTGATCCGCGATCGAAATAAAATTGTCCGTCGTCAGCGACGATTTCAGGAGACCGAAAAAATCTTCGGCTAATCGTGATTGTTAATTGTAAAATGTAAATTCCAATTCACCAAATCCATTTCGCCAAAACTCGTCGAGAATCAGTCGCGCCCACGAGTCTTCTGTTCTTCGTAGCAATTAAACGATCAACCCTAAAATTCGGAATTATCGAGGGAGAACTGTAAATTGAATTTGTACTGAATTGTATATTTTATTGTATATTGTATATTTTTTTTATTGCATAAAATATACAATTTCTTTCGTCGATAACTTCCACGAGCGATTAAAATAAATTTCCATCGTTCGTTAACTGTGATCCGCGATCGAAATAAAATTGTCCTTCGTCAGCGACGATTTTAGGAGACCGAAAAAATCTTCGGCTAATCGTGATTGTTAATTGTAAAATGTAAATTCCAATTCACCAAATCCATTTCGCCAAAACTCGTCGAGAATCAGTCGCGCCTACGAGTCTTCTGTTCTTCGTAGCAATTAAACGATCAACCCTATCCGGCTCCTCGAATCTAAGATTAGCATAATTCGTTCCGCCATTCGGGCACCCCTAACTCAGCACTATTTAAAAGCCGCCAGTTCAGGAGCCAATTTGGTTCGGCGAACGACGCGACGTTAGAAGAATAAACCGCGGTTATTCCGCTAAAAAGAACACCGAAGAAAGTATTAATCTCTCGATCTTTAATTAAATCTCGCCGCGGGTGCGGCGCTGCCGCTTAAAGGGGCTGCGCGCGGAGGAGTGGTCCTCTTTCAAGTGAAAATGGCAAATATCGAATCACCGATATACAGTCCGCGATAGTCGAGAGCCGCTCGTCGCCGTGATAAACTGGCGCGAACGAAGGCTCGGTGCCTTCGAACGTCGCGTTCCCGCGGACGGACGACGAACCGGAGGGAAAAAGAACCGTTTCATTTCCCGTCGTTTATCGAGCAGCCCTAAACGGGCGCTCGTTATTTTTTATTTTTTTGGCACAGTTCCGACCGCGTTCCCTTTCGATCCGGAGACCTAAGCTTTGCTTTCGGTCTCGAAGGTGTCGCCGAACCTGCCGACAGTGCTCCAGATCGAGAAATTCAGCGACCACGTTATTACAACTTTCGGACCGCTAGAAATATCGCAACGAAACGTTCGCTGAAAATATTTTCAAAAACAGTCGTTTTTAAATGTAGCTGATTATAATTTTTGCAATTGTTACGCAATAATTTTTAACTAGTTTTTATCGATGTGTTTGATATAGAAAAAAATTCTTTAAATATAATTAAATATAATATTTAAAATTTAATATATTATACTACATATTTTTTTATATATAATATTTTATATTATATTCAGTATATAATATTTTATATTATATTTAATATATTATATTTTATATTATATATATATATATATATATATATATATATATATATATATATATATATATATATATAATATAAAATATTATATATAAAAAAATATGTAGTATAATATATTAAATATAATATGAAATATTATATATTAAATATAATTAAATATTGTTTAAATATAATTGTACCAGAGAGCTGTTTACTCTCTAAATATATTTTTTATATTTATTATATTCCACGTCGAATGTAACAAATTTTAAGAATTCCCCTTCTTACGTAAAGTATCATTTTTTAAATAGCTTATCTATTTTAATATAACTATATACAGGATGTCCCAAAAATGTCTCGTAATCCGGAAATGGCGGGTTCCTCGGATTATTTGAAGCAACTTTTTCCTTTACAAAAATTTTCTCCGAGGCACGGTTAACGAGTTATTAACGAAAAACAGGGACCAATAAGAATCGAATATGGCTGACGCGCGGCGGCCCAGCCAACCAGCGCACGAAGCCCAGTTCCGCTCATTAGCTCGGTCGCCTCGCGCCAGCTGAGCTGGGGGATTCGACCGCCTCGACCGCTGGCGCCGTTGACTCGGCGGCCACCTCGCTCCAGCATATCTCACCTCTCATTGGTCACTGTTTTTCGTTAATAACTCGTTAACCGTGTCTCGGAGAAAATTTTTGTAAAGGAAAAAGTTGCTTCGAATGACCCGAGGAACTCGCCACTTTCGGATTGCGAGACATTTTTGGGACACTCTGTATAATATAACAATTTTTTAATAGTTCATTCATTTTAATAGTATAATTCAGTCAATTTCTAATCGCAAAACTGTGCCCTTTCTGCCAAGAAAAAGAATAGAAGCAAAATATTAAATCGGTTCGGAAAGAATCGCGAAGAAAATGAAGCAGATACTTTCATTAAAATGTTCGACCGATTAATTTCGTTCACTGTCGATGACTACGGATATGTAGAAAGCGATACAGATTGGTCGAACACTGATACGAGCTAATTGATTTTCTTGACTCACTATAGGTGATCGCTATAGTATCTTCCGATCCGGACCGCCGTGCGACGCGACGCGAAAATCGAGTGTCGCGACAGAATTTGAACGAATGCGTCTCGATCAGCCCCTTCTGCCTTCTATACTTACCCCCCTAGGAAATATTGGGACTCCCCCTCCCCCTCCCCCTCCTCTGTCATCGTGGAACAACGCACGAGCTTCTAAATCGATTCGCGAGGAGGCAGATAGAGTAGATAACGAACGGGGGCCGATAAAATGAGGAAAACGGATGGTATTCCACCCACAGGAATATCCTGTCTTTTTCCTATTCACGGATCCGCTACTCCCGCGGATCCGCGAGTTCGATTTGCAGTTTACATTCAAAGTGGCGGCAATGATGAGATCACTTCTGTTTGGAGCTACCGCATATAAGTCTTGTCGAATATTCAGAGGATTCGGTGCTCTTAATCCCTTGCACTCGAGCGGCGACTCTGGGGCGCCATTAAAAATTGCTATACTAGCTTTCAAAATACAGTAATGTCTCTCTAATTGACGCTCAAATTGTCCACAAAAATCGACAATTTTGGAAGAGGAGATACGATTGTTCGAGCCTTGTAGCTCGTTTTTTATGGTTATCGATTGTCAACACAATTGTAAAAATGAGCTGCAAGGCTCGAATAATCGTATCTCCGCTTCCAAAATTTTTCCCAAATTTTTGTGCACAATCTGAGCGTCAATTAGGGAGACATTACTGTAACTGTAATATTGGGTTGGCAACTAAGCAATTGCCGATTTCAGTTATAGATGTCTCTCACTCCCATTTTTATGATATCCGTAAATGTTATATTATAAAATTATTATTATTTTTATTATGTTATTTTTTATTATCCGTGAATGTTAGCAACTGGACAAATTGAATGCAGCGGTCAAGGAAAAGCGACCAGAATTGGTCGATCGTAAAGGTGTCATTTTCCAGCAGGACAATGCTAGGCCGCACACGTCTTCGTCCACTCGGCAAAAATTGATGGATATTGGTTGGGAATTGATGTTACACCCAGCATATAGCCCTGATCTCGCGCCATTGGATTACCACTTATTTCGATCCCTGGACAACTCCCTTCGTGGTAAAACTTTTAACGATGATGACGCTGTAAAATCTCACTTAACTCAGTTTTTGGCCGAAAAGGATCAGACTTTCTACGAGCGTGGAATTTTCAAGTTGTCGGAGAGATGGCAAAAGGTCATCGAACAAAATGGAAAATACATTACAGATCAAAATTCGTTCCAAGTAAAAAAAAATTTTTTACTTCATTGAACAAATCGGCAATTACTTAGTTGCCAACCCAATAGTATCTCCTCTTCCCAAATTGTCCATTTTTGTGCACAATCTCAGCGTCAGTAAGGGAGACATCACTGTATAATGATTTCTCCCTAATTCGCGCTTGGATTGCGCACAAAGATGGACAATTTGGGAAGAGGAGACACGATTGTTCGAGCCTTGTGGCTCGTTTTTTATGGTTATCGATTGTCAACACAATTGTAAAAATGAGCTGCAAGGCTCGAATAATCGTATCTCCGCATCCCAAATTTTTCCCAAATTTTTCTGCACAATCTGAGCGTCAATTAGGGAGACATTACTGTAACTGTAATAGTTATCAGACTCGTTTATATCCAAAAGACTGTTAAAATTGCAAGTTTCGTACTTGCCAATAAGCTTCCACGTGCATAAATTGCAATAAATCATATAAAACAGAAACATCGTAGATCAGGAAATATGTTTATAACATAATTAAAATAGCTTCGAGTGTAAAGGGTTAATTTTTCAGTCTCGAATGTTCACCTTTCCGCGCATAGTTCGCGGTGAACAGAACTATTCAATGGTGTATTCCGAACTCTGTATGTGATCATTTTTCATACAAACGAAAATTATACACGGTTAAAACAATAATTATTACTGAAAGTCCATCCGTAAATAAAGTTTCGCGATTTCAATTGTGTTGTAAAATAATTTCGCAATTTAATTGCATTGTATTTGCACAATTGCATTGTATATTAATTACTTCGTAATTTAAGTACCTTGTAAATCAATTACATAATTCACACCTCTCGGTTAAATCGTTCGCTAATTATTTTAATCGCAGAAGTAATTGAGATACAGATCTTTAAATTACAACACAGAATTCTGAAGAAGTGAGATTCATTTTTACATTTCTCGCAATTTGCATATTTTTATGTAATTCGTAATTTTTATTTAATTCTATCGTAGTTCGTAATTTCAACAGAATTATATCGTAATACGTAATTTTAATTCGATTACATCGTAATTCGTAATTTTAATCCGATTACATCGCAATTCGTAATTTTAATCCGATTACATCGTAATTCGTAATTTTAATCCGTTCACTTGTGCAATTCTATATTAGAAATAACAAAGAGAATAGAAACATAGAAATATGATAATCCTAGATAATATTGTCAGTTAAATATTATCAAAATTAATACTATACATAATACATTATAACAACGAATAAATATAAAATAATATACATTATAATATATTATTGTGATTAATATCATGAAAATATTATTAAATTATTAAAGGAACCTTCATCCAAAATAAGACTTTTCTCAATAAATTGTAACGAACGAAAAGTTAAATAAAAAGAAAATGCATCTTGAACCAATAAATATTTTCAATTCATAAGAAAAATATTGTGCTACTGTCGGCTGTACGCTAAGCTATATGCAACTTTAAGTACGAAATTGCTACAGTCACCGTAGACGTGCCCGCTAAATACGTACCTAGTTCGCATGTTTACTAATGACCATAATCATTCCTGACTTCGAATCTTAATCGAGGATTTTTCGAATTTGAACCACTGGATAACGCTCCGTAGCTGTTTAGCAGACAACACATCTGCGGTACAGACTAGTGGTGAAAGCAACAATATGTCTTAATAAAAATGGACAGGCAATATCATTATATATTGTCCAATGCTGCGGAAGGACGTACAGCAAATTTTTTACTGTGGCGTACCTTACCAAAAATTGAGGACGCTGCTTATGATAGCATTTTATCAGGGAATTGATAAAATACATTTTTAATCGTTTTCTAAAAGCTTGCTTCTAACAGCTAAACGACAGCTTTATATTGTCTTTTGTCATTCCAAGCAATAGCAAACTGGTCGTTCTATCATCTAAAAAAAATTCAAGTCGTTTAGTTCAGTTTTAAAAAGTGTTCGAATATTAACACGTTCCGTGCCACGTGTACCATCGATGGTACACGCTTGCATGTTTACTTAGTGAACTGAACAAATTGTTTACAAGAAATTTAGAACCGAAGAATCAATTTCCACCGCAAGAATGGGCGTTGATAAGTTTTTGTTACGTTGTTATGTGTACGAGAATTAATAATTGCACGTAATACATCAAGTTTTAGTAAAATATCAAAGTGTGAAGATTCGAGCAAAAAAAGCTCGGCACGGAACGTGTTAACCGTAGTGTCACTGTACGTGTAAATTTACACAATTTGAAGATTCCAAATCGGTTAACTTAAAAGCAGATTGTCGAAGCACTGAGCCTATACATATATCTAAAGAACAAAAAAACGATGAAAGGTGCTAATACAATGTTCCAATAAAAGTTGTTCAGCATGAAGTAAGACGTAAAATAATGCGATTCATTTTTTTATAAATAAACTTGTTCAAACGATAATATGTATTGCATACGTGTAATGGTGACGATGATCTCAGTAATAAGCATATTGCGATACAAACCACACTGTAAAGTGATTATATAACTGCATACACAGTAAATTTTCCCTGATTGATCCTCAGCTTAATTAATTGACCCTAGAGCCAACTCTGAGCATGGAATTGCAATAATCGCGGTAGACGTGCGCGCTAAATACGTACCTGGTTCGCATGTTTACTTAATGCCCATTCTCGGTTCGAAACCCTAATCGAGGATTTTTCGAATTTGAACCACTAGGTAATCTTCCGTGGCTGTTACTAGCTCACATCTGCGGTTCGGAAAGTGGACACAGCAACAATATGTATAATCAAATTGAACAATATCATTATATATGTGTTCAATAGGCTGCGTAATACGTACAAATTTTTTACTGTAGCGTACCTTACCAAAAATTGAGGACGCTGCTTATGACGGCATTTTATCAGGGAGTTAATACGATGACAATGTTGATAATAAATTGTTTCGAGTCGCTGATAAAATATATTTTTAATCGTTTTCTAAAAGCTTGCTTCTAACAGCTAAACAACGACAGCTTTATATTTTCTTTTGTCATTCCAAGCAATAGCAAACTGGTCGTTCTATCATCTAAAAAAAAAAATTCAAATCTTTTAGTCCAGTTTTAAAAAAGTTGGTGTTTTGAAAAGTGTCCGAATATTAGTAGTCACTGTATCTGTAAATTTACATAATTTGAAGATTCCAAATCGGTTAACCTAAAAGCAGATTGTCGAAGCACTTGGCCTATATATATGTAAAGAATGAAAAAACGATGAAAGATGCTAATACAATGTTCAAATAAAAGTTGTTCAGCATGAAGTAAGACGTAAAATAATGCGATTCATTTTTTTATAAATAAACTTGTTCAAACGATAATATGTATTGCATACGTGTAATGGTGATGATGATCTCAGTAATAAGCATATTGCGATATACAAATCACACTGTAAAGTGATTATATAACTGTGTACACAGTAAATTTTCCCTAATTGACCTTCAGCTTAATTAATTGACTCTAGAGCCAACTCTGAGCATGAAATTGCAATAATCACGGAAGACGTGCGCGCTAAATACGTACCTGGTTCGCATGTTTACCGACGATCATACTCGGTTCGAAACCCTAATCGAGGATTTTTGTTGTCCTCTTTCATTGGTTTTCGAAATTGAACCACTGGACCGCCTCTTAGGGATGTTACGCGTCATCATGTCATCCGTAATAAAACAACATGGTGAGAGCAACATATGAGCCGTTTATTTTGAAAGTGGCATAAGTCACTTTTTCCAAAAAATCGAGTTAATGGTAACACTAATTACAATTGAACGGTATCTTTCCATTTTTAAAATATTTGCAATCAATAAGTTGAGAACTATTGAGATTTGTTCGAGAGAAGTTTTGCTAATTAACGGTATAACAAACATGTTTATTTTGAAAGTGGCGTAAGTCGCTGAACTCAGGAAATTAATTGCGGGGCTTAGTGTAAAAGAAATAGAAACGTGTGATAAGTGTGTGTGTGAAATATTGTTTTGAATTATTTTCAGTATTTTTAAAAAAGTTGTGATCACTGGACTTATTTTTATAAGTGCGAAAGAATAGTACAGTTTTGTAAATTATATTATAGCGATGTGGCGGCTACCTCCAGACCCGCCAGCAATGGCTATAAAATGTTATATAAACTAACTTTAGATGAAAAAGATGAATTTCTAACTTTGGATTTGTCACCAAAAAGAGGAAGACCTAGGCGTTATTCACAAATAGAAATGGATCCGTTATACGCTGGATCTCGTCCTGTTTCTTCAACAAAATACAAAGACACGATGGACTTGCTTAATTATATACCCCCAATATACCACAGTTATTTAAAAAATTTGAAACAAAACACGATTTCCGAGAACTTAATCACTCCTATCGATGACGAAAATTAAATTGAACCGATGCATTTTCATATAAATTACTTATACTTATGTTTCAAAATGTACTAATTATTTTTGTATTTTATGAATATTAAAATAAAAAATACTTAAATCAAACCTTTATATTAAATATGTTCATGGTATAAATTATTATTATATATGTAATTTATTCAACAATTTTAGTAAATCACTGTCCTTTCAAAACATCACTTCGGTAAAATACGTCGGACAAAATGAATATATGTCGGTCATTTTTCTAAACTATTTATTTTGAAAGTGGCTTAAGTCACTTTACCGTAACGAAAAGTGGTGATTCTTTAATGTTTACACGAAATTATTTATACTGAGAAAAATATCAGTATCCTGAGATAACAAATACAAGTAAATCTTCTCGAAAGTTAGCATCCATAATTTTAAACGTGTTAAAACGCAAACCCTTAAATATATCGACTTAAAAACAAAGTGACTTATGCCACTTTCAAAATAAACGGCTCATATTTCGTCTTAGGGGACGCACAATACCAATCCAAGTTGAATATTATTTAAATCAGAAGACGAACACGTTACACATTTTTTACTGTGACGCTCCTTATCAAAAATTGAGGAAGCTGCTCACGATAGCATTTTATCAGGGAATTAATACGAAGATAGTGTTAATAATAAATTGTTTTCAGTCGCTAATAAAATATATTTTAATTGTTCTCAGCACGCTGAAACACTTCGTTGAGATATTATTATTATCGATATGCTCGTTACAGGTACAGTAAATTCTCCCTAATTGACCCTCAGCTTGGAAACGAAAATGGAGAATTTGACAAGAGTAGGTACGATTATTCGAGCCTCTCGTTTTTATAGTTGTTGACAAATTGTCCATTTCTGTGTACAATCCGAGCGCGAATTAGGGAGAATTTACCGTTATATTCGGATCGAAAATTCGAGCATTGGAACACCCTTGCGAGCGAGTATTCGCGCTGGTCCCGCAAGCACGCGCGTTATTGGACCGCGTGGCCGGCAGAGTTTCCGAATTCTTTCGGGCCGGCTCGTTTTTAAATGAAAAATTCCGAACATACGTCAGCCCCGGTGAAAATATAGCTATTCAGAATGAGAACCGAAGCTCCCCGAACACGCGGACGGAAGTTGGAGACAAATGGACGGGCGGTGCGCGCTAACAACGGACGAGCATCGACCGCTGGACACATTCTTGCGGTCGGACAGTGAGAAATGTATACGGGCCGCGTGTTACGTGCGCTCGTTATAATGCGCGCGAACAATTATTCCTGCCTGCCATCTGTTCGTCATTGCTCCGACCGTATTACTATCATTACGCAAAACTCATGCCAATTAGGACTTGTTTATCGAGACCGTGATGTATCTGCGCATTTGTTTGTGCGACACCGCGTCGCTGGAGAAGGTGATCATTTTACAATCGGATAATCGACGACGTGACTTAGGTGAACAGCGACTCGAAGGCAGCGTGAAAGGCGGTGCAAGAGAATCGACGGTGTAACGCAGTGGCTCGCAAGAACTCGTCATAACTTGTACTTTCTGCATTTTTAAAAATTAATGAGCTGTTTGTCGGTAAAAATTAATTGTCGTTGATCGGTTGTTCGTGTATACATTTTTCGGAAGGAATTTCCTCTGTGAAAATCGCGAAGGAAAATTTTAGAAGGAAACTTTCAGAAGGAAACATTTAAATCATGCTCTTACGTGATTGCCTATTCATGTATTTATGTTACATTTTTAACGTATTTATGCTGATATAATATATATAATATATATATATAATAATAATTATTATTATTATTATTACTCATAATATAATATATTATATACTTATAATATTATAATATTATATACTTATAATAATATACAATAATATAATGTATATAATGTATATAATATGTAATATATATATACCATATAATATACACAGGGTGTCCCAAAAATGTCTCGCAATCCGAAAGTGGCGGGTTCCTCGGGTCATTCGAAGCAACTTTTTCCTTCACAAAAATTTTCTCCGAGACACCGTTAACGAGTTATTAACGAAAAACAGTGACCAATGAGAGGCGAGCTCGGCTGGCGCGAGGCGACCGAGCCAATGAGCGGAACTGAGCTTCGTGCGCTGGTTGGCTGGGCCGCCTCGCGATTCTTATTGGTCACTGTTTTTCGTTAATAACTCGTTAACGGTGCCTCGGAGAAAAATTTTGCAAAGGAAGAAGTTGCTTCATGTATATAGTATGTAATAATTACTAAAATAAATAAATTATAATATATAATATATTAAAATATAAATATATAACATATAACATATAATATATACATTTAAACCTGTCGTATCATAATAATCACTCGAAAACTACCCCTGCATCGAAAAACACAGCCGTCGCACTAAAACAGCAATTTCAATCTTTCTACCATTTTAACTGCATCTACTCTGATCTTTTTTCACAAATGCATACAAATCTGCAGCCTAAGTGCACCGTGTCTAAACGCGTCGAATTTTAAGGTTATGCCTCTCCAAGATCATTTCTTCTCTCGAAGACTCGATCGTCGCGCTGCAAAGTCAGTTCATTCGTCGATTCGACCAACGTACAGCATGCACAAATAACGAAACGAATTTCCCCAATTTCAATGAGAATAGAGACTGCGATAGTTCGACTGCATTCCCGCGAGCAAGTATATTTTCCCCGGCATCGTTCTAAAGCCACTTCGGAGAGGGTGGAATCGGTGTGTTCGCACTTCGGTCGCAGCAACATCGCAGAAGAATGCATTATGTACGTAAGCCCCGGTCCCACGTTCTTTCGCTATTACCTCGACGATATTTCTTACATAGGTTATTCGGTGTCGTTCGGGACCCTCTCTCCCCATTTCCACCCCTTGGTACGTGGCGCGGCGTGACGCGACGCGACGCGGCGCGGGGGAGCCGCGCGAGAAAGAGAGCTGGAATAAAGAAACAACGACGGTGCGTCCCGAGGCCCCTCGATATTCGGCGTGACGCATCAGTATTCCGAAATCGCGTCGGCCGTTCGTCTTTCGAGACAAGAATTCAAACCATTTCGAACGAATTTTCCGTCGGAGAGGAGAGAGCTCGCGATGACTCGACCGACGCTGTTCGCCTCTCTTCACCAACCCTCTAGGACAGAGACAAGGTCCTTGCACTCCGCCTGTCTACCCATCCCCCTTTCGCCGGTGTTGCCCCCACCCTACGTCCCTCCGACCCTCCTCTGTTAATTGTCCCCGAAATAATAAGGACTCGCGAAAACTTTTTTGGTACGTCTCCAATTCCACGCCGTTGTCCAGACGTTCCGCCGTGCGCTTTCTCTCCCGGCAACATGGCGGAACGTTTTCGGTCTTCGACCGACCCGGCCTCTCGCTATTTTGCCGGCCCTGACATTCTCTGCTGAATAATTAACGTCCAAGATACCCCCCCCCCTTCGCGATCGGCCACCGCTAAATTAACCCTTAACCGCGAACGTGTGTGTGCAGGTGACTTTAAGCTTCGCCGTTTCGGATTCTACGCTTGCGTATTTATCGTTTACGACGCGCAGAGATTAACCCATTCGCCGACGACTACGAGGTAACTCGTGGTAAAAGACCACCGCGACGCGTCTGTTAAAATTCGCTACTAGCAAAAGAATAGGATTCGTTTATTGTTTCTCGCTTGTTATTATTTTTTACTTGTTATTTCTTTGCTTGTTGTTATTCTTTACTTGCTATTTTTTACTTGATATTATTTATTAGTTATTAATTTTTACTTATTAGTTTTTACTTGTTATTATTTACTAGTTATTAATTTTTACTTGCTATCTTTTACTTGATATTATTTACTAGCTATTAATTTTTACTTGCTATTTTTTACTTGATATTATTCACTAGTTATTAATTTTTACTTGCTATTTTTTACTTGATATTATTTACTAGTTATTAATTTTTACTTGCTACTTTTTACTTGATATTATTCACTAGTTATTAATTTTTACTTGCTATTTTTTACTTGATATTATTCACTAGTTATTAATCTTTACTTGCTATTTTTTACTTGATATTATTCGCTAGTTATTAATTTTTATTTGACATTTTTTACTTGTTATCTTTGACATGTTATTATTTTTTACTTGTTATCTTTTACTTGTTATTTTTTACTTGCTATTTTTCACTTATCATATTGTTATCTATTACTTATTATTATTTTTTACTTGTTATCTATTACTTATTATTATTTTTTATTTGTTATCTTTTACATGTTATTATTTTTTACTTGTTATTTTTACTTGCTATTTTTCACTTATTATATTGTTATCTTTTACTTGTTATCTATTACTTATTATTATTTTTTACTTGTTATCTTTTACTTGTTATTATTATTTACTAATTATTATTTTTAATTTCTTATCATTCTTTTACTTATCATTTTTACTTGTTATCTTTTACTTGTTATTATTTTTCACTTATTAGTATATTTCACTTACTATTATTTATTTATTTATTTATGAAATGATGCGCTTCAATTCCTCGCTCTACGATTTCTTACGCAATTACTCCGATCAGAAGACTACATATTTAATGAATTTACAGGAAAATTCAGCAGATACAATTTAACACAATAGAAAAACATTAGAAGACTTTCCAAAAAATTCGACGTATTATTTTGAATCCATTAAAATGATTAAACAAGAAAATAGCATACCAATCAGTTTGCATCAATTGCAACATCGATTACCATCAGTTACCATTAGTTACCATCAATTGCAACCAAACACCCGAAAAAATGTTCTGCCCGCGCAAAAACTGCAATTTCACCGTTCTCGAACACAAGAGGCGCCCGCTGCCGCGTTATCGCCGACGCGACGTTACAGATTAAGTCGGGAAACCGAGGTGCTAAACGAGGGCCCGATATAATCGCGCAACTTGTCACGCGTTGTTATTCGATTACCCGTGGCACAATTAAACGCGTTCTACACGCGCTTAACATTCTGCGCGCGGTAATAAACGTTTCCGCGAAGTCTCCGCGACGAGTTGATTAAACCGATTCTTTTTCGCGGTCCGCGAAAATACGGACGAGCACGGGTTCTGATCGGTAATTACGCGGTAAATTCGAATCGTACGCGCGTATACGGCCGGGTATCTTAATTGGACCGAGTTAGCCACGGCTTCGAATGAATTTTGCCGTGTAGCGCGCGGCGGACCGCTCGCGACCGCGAGCGGAATGAATCACTCGCGGGCAACGATTCCATGAACCTGTCCGCGACCAGTCGTCTACTAAACGTCGGCCCCACCAGTATACAGGGTGTCCCAAAAATGTCTCGCAATCCGAGAATGGAAGGTTTCCGAGGTAATTTGAAGTAAGTTTGTCCTTTTCGAAAATGCAATCCGCGGCTTCGTTTACGAGTTATTTAAGGAAAAAGAGTGACCAATGAGAGGCGAGCTCGGCTGGCGCGCGGCGGCCCAGCCGACGAGTGCGCGAAGCCCAGCTCCGCTCATTGGCTCGGCCGACTCGCGCCAGCAGATCTCGCCTCTCATTGGTCACTGATTTACGTTGATAACTCGTAAACGAAGCCGCGGATTGCATTATCGCTAAGGAGAAAGTTGCTTCGAATGATCTCAAGAACCCTTCATTTCCAGTTTGCGAGACATTTTTGGGACACTGTCTGTATGTACAGGGCGGGTTCCTCAGGTCATTTGAAGCAACTTTTTCCTTTACAAAAATTTTCTCCGAGGCACTGTTAACGAGTTATTAACGAAAAACAGTGACCAATGAAAGGCGAGATATGCTGGCGCAAGGCGGCCGAGCCGACGAGCGGAACCGGGCTTCGCGCGCTCATTGGCTCGGCCGCCAAGCGCTTGGCGAGCTCGCCTCTCATTGGTCAGTGTTTTTCGTTGATAATTCGTGAACGAAGCCACCGGTTGCATTTTCGCTAAGGAAAAAGTTACTTCGAATGACCCCAGGAACTTCTCATTTCCGGTTTGCGAGACATTTTCGGGACACCCTGTATAGGCGCATTTGCAACGAGATACGGCAAATTCGGTGCCATCGCCGGTTATATACGCGTACGAGTTTCCACACGCGAAATTAATACCGCCGCTTCGGGAAACGAAACGCGCGGCAGCACGCGTCCGATAGCATAATTCGAGGCTTTAATGACTTCTTCGATCGTCCGATCGTCCGCGAACCGCCCCGCCGTTCGCAACCCGCGAACTACTTTTAACAACCTGTAGGCCGCGCCACGTTTCGTATCTACCCGGTGCCCAGAAAGCAATTCGACGCTCCACTTTGTATGCATTAACCAATCCTCTTCGCCGAGGAACGAGGATGTTTTCGGACCATTGACTTCGCCGATGGGAAATCTATGGCCATTTAAAACACGCTCCGTATGCTAATGCTCCTGATAGGCCGCTTTACTTCGCTGTGTTCATCTTGGAAATTTGTTTCGTCGAGTTTTCGTCTGATTGGGGATTTTCTGATCAGCGTCGTTTTAGTATCGGTGATCGCGTTGCTGATCAGTCCTGTTGCAGATTTTATCGTTGATGGAACGTGCTAATTAATTCGGTTAATTTATATATATATTAATTTATATTTATATATAGTCGGTTTATTTATAAACGTTTCTTGTATCTTTTTCTTTGAAAATCTTTGCTTGAAAATTTCTTAGAAAATCGAGCAAATGTAGACACACACGATATACATAAAGCGTAAGATATATATATTTTTTATTTTATATTATATATTATACTATTTTTATTATATTATTATTTATTTTTCCATGTCACTGCACAACTTTTGCGAGGCAGAAATTTTGATATCTTTACAAAATTTTATTGTTCCTTCTAACTAAACAATTTTCGAACGTTCCTTATAGTTTAAAATCCGTTTAACCTTTTAGGCACGACGCGTCACTATAGTGGCTTCCGCGGATATCATCTTTCAGAACGATACGCCACTATAGTGGCTTTCGCGGATGTCTTCTCTCTGGACGACGCGCCACTATAGTGGCTTGCTCTACTAGCTCACTCGCTTTGAACCAAATAATCGTCTTCATATGTATTGCTTCACACTACTTTTGTCTTCACATCGATTTACAACAGTCTACAGGGTGTTCCAAAAATGTCTCGCAATCCGGAGATGGCGGGTTCCTCGGATCATTTGAAGCAACTTCTTCCTTTACAAAAATGTTCTCCGAGGCACCGTTAACGAGTTATTAACGAAAAACAGTGATCAATAAGAATCGAGTACGGCTGATGCGAGGCGGCCCAGTCAACCAGCGCACGAAGCCCAGTTCCGCTCATTGGCTCGGTCGCCTCGCGCCAGCTGAGCTGGGATTCGACCGCCTCGACCGCTGGCGCCGCTGGCTCGGCCGCCTCGCACCAGCTGAGCTTGGATTCGACCGCTCGACCGCTGGCGCCGTTGGCTCGGTCGCCTCGCGCCAGCTGAGCTGGGATTCGACCGCCTCGACCGCTGACGCCGCTGGCTCGGCCACCTCGCGGCAGCTGATCTCTGTTCTCACTGTTTTTCGTTAATAACTCGTTAACGGTGCCTCGGAGAAAATTTTTGTAAAGGAAAAAGTTACTTCAAATTCAGCCGTACCTAAAAAGTTAAGCTTCCGACGAAATCCTGCGCTTTCATTGACACTTGACTCTTTGTAATCGTCTAAAATTAAATCGACAAATTTTAAATCGCCAGTCGATCACCTTGTTTCTATTGGTATCAGCCTGCACGCGGTGTATAAGAACTCTAGCGCGTCATTAGTTTTTGTAAACAAAGTCGAGCTCGGCTGTTCGAGCTCGACGCCGGCCCAAGTGAACGACCCGTACTGTACACATTAAACAGTCTTCCATTTGTATCGTCGCGATATAGGATAAGTGTGGGTATTACTGCGGACGGCCCAAATACTGCGGTACTTTACAAAAGTAATAAAATCTAACAGTTTATATAGTGTGTAATCTTTTAAAAAAAAAAACAAATCTCACAATTTTTGTATACGTTTAATACTGATAATTTATGACATACAAGTAACAGCAATCGCAGTTTTAATTTATTTATTGAGTTTTCATATTCGGAAATTTACGAAAACATTGAGTCTTATGAAATATTGGGTTGGCAACTAAGTAACTGCCGATTTCAGTTATAGATGTCTCTCACTCCCATTTTTATGATATCCGTAAATGTTATATTATAAAATTATTATTATTATTGTTATGTTATTTTTTATTATCCGTGAATGTTAGCAACTGGACAAATTGAATGCAGCGGTCAAGGAAAAGCGACCAGAATTGGTCGATCGTAAAGGTGTCATTTTCCAGCAGGACAATGCTAGGCCGCACACGTCTTTGTCCACTCGGCAAAAATTGATGGACATTGGTTGGGAATGATGTTACACCCACCATATAGCCCTGATCTCGCGCCATCGGATTACCACTTATTTCGATCCCTGGACAACTCCCTTCGTGGTAAAACTTTTAACGATGACGACGCTGTAAAATCTCACTTAACTCAGTTTTTGGCCGAAAAGGATCAGACTTTCTACGAGCGTGGAATTTTCAAGTTGTCAGAGAGATGGCAAAAGGTCATCGAACAAAATGGAAAATACATTACAGATTAAACTTCGTTCCAAGTAAACAAAAACTTTTTATTTCATTGAACAAATCGGCAATTACTTAGTCGCCAACCCAATACATTGTAACGGCAGCTGCGAACGCTGATTCGAAAGGCATTTATATTTTGGTAATTAATAATATAAACTATTCATTTTAGACACGTGTAAAATGGAAATTGTCAAACTGTCGTTGTGTCAAATGTCAAACTGTTTGGATATAGAGATAAAATGGCTTCGAATGCAATGAATCAATGTTTTTAAAAAATTATAAGTTGATCGAGGATAAACAGATTGAACGCGAATGAATCATTTTGGAGATCGCAAACGCGTTCACCGAAGAATCGGAAAAAGAGTCGAAAAGAATTACATACACGATGTTCGAACGGCTGGAACCACGCGCGAGGAGAGCGACTTTGAAACAGTATCGCGTTTGTTCGAGTACCATCGCTGCGTTCAGTCGCTGTCAGCTCTCGTCGAGAAATGCCCGAAACGACCGCCGTATCCTTGTTCCACGGCCGATGCGATGGTTTAATGGAGACGTTAAACGCCAACAGATGATAAATCTGTCCGTCTATTCGCGTATTTACTTATCTATCCATCAGCGCGCGACTGCTTTTTCGCCCGGAATCCGACCCTTCGGTATATTACTTTTAATTGAATTCCCGCGATGAAATTTCATCCGTCGACTCCGGAGCCTCATCATACACACTCTTTCCCTTTCCATCCATCTCCTATTCTCTCTCGCGCTCTCTCACTCTCGCGCGCTCTCTCTCTCTCTCGCGCGCTCTCTCACTCTCGCGCTCTGTCTCTCGCGCTCTCTCTCTCACTCTCACGCTCTGTCTCTCGCGCTCTTTCTCGCGCTCTCTCTCGCGCTCTGTCTCTCGCTCTCTCTCTCTCTCGCGTTCTCTCTCTCTCTCGCGCTCTCTCTCTCTCTCTCGCGCTTTCTCACTCTTGCGTGCTTTTTCTCTCTCTCTCTCCCTCTTTCTCTCGCTGGTTGTATTAAGTCGAGAGACCATTCCGCAGCCATCCTCTCTGCACCGTGCTCGTTCTTCCCGTCGACGAAACCGAGCCTCGTATCCCCGATCTCGTTTGAATCCTTTCTCCTTCGCGGTCGCAATTTTTCAGCCATTTTGCATGCACTCGAACAGCCACAATTACAAATGGCGGAGTGTTAGGCGACAATTATGCGACGTATCGCGACGCATCGCGACGCGACGCGACGCGACGAGATCCCGATAATGCGATGCATAATGCGACGCATAATGCGGTGCAAGCGATTTTTCTCGAAGCAGCTCTTCGGAATACAGTGTTAGAGGATTTTCGACGATATTTTATTTGCGAAAGGAAATATTGTTCGCTTAAAAAAAACTGAAATTTGTACGTATCACCTATGGCGTGTTTGTTGAAATTTTCGAGAACATTTAATTTAACATTTTTTTATTTAGCATTTTTCATGATATCGAACGATATTTAATCATTTTCAAAATAGTAACGATTGTAAATGAATGATGCAAATTCGATGTAAAGTCGTGAAGACTCTCTTTTGAAAATAGAAAAGATAAAGCTTCCAAAATGTCTCATAAAAATCATAATATCCCACGTGTTTAGATTCTAATTAATACGAATTAAATTATTCAGTTCATTCGAGCATAATTTCTGTAATCGTAGAATAAAGAATTCACGGTGTATCAACAGGGTTAATCTAACATTTTTTAAATAAATAATGCGATGAAGTATCTCTCGATGATGTCACTATTGTAATTAGAATGCGGGTTTTATGTTCTCACGGGAAAATTAGGTAGTTAGAATCGAAAACAGTGTAAAGATTAAAAGGTCGAATAAATTAAATATCTCGAAACATCGATTTTTAATCTATTAAAATGACTAAAGGAAGAATGAACTTCCTACTTATTTCCTCTATTCGTTACAATTAATGCAGATAATATTTATTTTGCACAAACATCCGCAATCTAATCATAACGTTATAAATTCTTGCTACGTAGTCGACAAGATTTATATTTTTTTTTAGTGTGTATTTAGTTATAATATATTATATTGTAATAATATCATTAATTATAATTAAATAATATAATATTATATATATTATTTATTATATTATATTATATAATAATATAATAATAATAATATTATATAATAATATAATATTAATAATATATAATAATATAATAATATAATATTATATATATTATTTATTATATTTATTTATATTATATTATACATATTATATTTAGTTTATATCTTTTTAGTTTCGATATTAAGAACCTTGGAAGACTAGAAAAATCGTGGTTCTGCCTGCACAATTATCTCACGTCTTTATCTCTAAAAGCAATAGCAATATCATCAAAAAAAAGGCACAACGGTGTAATATAATTTAAGCCGGTGTAATATCAAGCTCCGTGGTTTCGCTGCGCAGGAACGTTAAGACAAGAAACCCCGTTCGGGAAACTGGCCCCAGCGCGACAAGTGGGCAAACGCTATCCGCGTTGTTGGATGATTGTAACGACAGGTGCGATTCACGAGCGTTTGACGGAAGTTTAGACCCGCACCGACCGCTAATTAAATTAATTTCAAGACACGCGGCACGGGTCTTGCCGCCGCGGCGCGGCGTCGCCCACATCTAAACTGCCAGTCACGGATCCAGTAACGATTAGAGTTGCCCGAATAGAGAGGATGGCTGGGCCGAATGACTAGGGGAATTTTGACTTCGAACGACGGAGAACGTTCCTGCAATTATTTAATTAATTTCTTCCGGTTCCTAAAAACGATCGTTACGGAGCACGGGACTCGCGACGTTTGCGGCGAGCCATTTTCTCGCGGGGAAATTCGAGCGGAAGAAAAAACTGTACGGGAAATTGGAAGAGCGATTAGAAAGTAACTGTTCATAATTAAATATCTATATTCATAGATTAATTTCTTATTATCGGATTAGAAAATAGTCGCGCGAAAGATCTTCGGTCGATGTTCGCGCGTTTCAATTTTACACGTTTATTTTCACGATTGTATTTTATTCGTGATCTCGCACTTTCAACAGAGACGTCGAATTGTAATTGCACAATTGGGAAACAATTCAATTTGCACTGTAACAATTTAATTATATAGAAATAGAAACCGGGTGAGACGTTTTCTGAAGCGAAATTTTTGGAATACTATTCTCTAAAATTGCAAACTATTGGGTTGGCAACTAAGTAATTGCCGATTTGTTCAATGAAATAAAAAATTTCTTTTACTTTATCACATCTGTTGGCGTTTAACGTCTCCATTAAACCATCGCATCGGCCGTGGAACGAGGATACGGCGGTCGTTTCGGGCATTTCTCGACGAGAGCTGACGGCGACTGAACGCAGCGATGGTACTCGAACAAACGCGATACTGTTTCAAAGTCGCTCTCCTCGCGCGTGGTTCCAGCCGTTCGAACATCGTGTATGTAATTCTTTTCGACTCTTTTTCCGATTCTTCGGTGAACGCGTTTGCGATCTCCAAAATGATTCATTCGCGTTCAATCTGTTTATCCTCGATCAACTTATAATTTTTTAAAAACATTGATTCATTGCATTCGAAGCCATTTTATCTCTATATCCAAACAGTTTGACATTTGACACAACGACAGCTTGACAATTTCCATTTTACACGTGTCTAAAATGAATAGTTTATATTATTAATTACCAAAATATAAATGCCTTTCGAATCAGCGTTCGCAGCTGCCGTTACAATGTATTGGGTTGGCGACTAAGTAATTGCCGATTTGTTCAATGAAATAAAAGATTTTTTTACTTGGAACGAAATTTAATCTGTAATGTATTTTCCATTTTGTTCGATGACCTTTTGCCATCTCTCTGACAACTTGAAAATTCCACGCTCGTAGAAAGTCTGATCCTTTTCGGCCAAAAACTGAGTTAAGTGAGATTTTACAGCGTCGTCATCGTTAAAAGTTTTACCACGAAGGGAGTTGTCCAGGGATCGAAATAAGTGGTAATCCGATGGCGCGAGATCAGGGCTATATGGTGGGTGTAACATCAATTCCCAACCAATATCCATCAATTTTTGCCGAGCGGACAAAGACGTGTGCGGCCTAACATTGTCGTGGTGGAAAATGACACCTTTACGATTGACCAATTCTGGTCGCTTTTCCTTGACTGCTGCATTCAATTTGTCCAGTTGCTAACATTCGCGGATAATAAAAAATAACATAATAATAATAATAATTTTATAATATAACATTTACGGATATCATAAAAATGGGAGTGAGAGACATCTATAACTGAAATCGGCAATTACTTAGTTGCCAACCCAATATATTCGAAGAATTCTTCCACATTGAAAAATGTCTTTTTTGAAGTAACTCACGATTTTTTAAATTTAAAGACATTAGTCAGTAGACTGCGGACTTTCGTGCAAAATAAAAATTGTCTGCATTTATACAGAACAAAAATTGTCTGCATTTATGCAAAATAAAAATTGTCCGAATCGATTGCAAGATTCCGCAGCTTAACAAACATTTACCCTCCTTCCTTAATAATTTTAATGCAAACGAACGTAATGCATATATTGTCCTTAAATTGTTTAAATATTTCCGCCGTGTCGAATTTCATCAGTTCGTATTTGTCATAAATGCAAAAAAACCCGCGGTCTATCAAACGATTGCAAAATTATGAATAAAAACATGCTGACACATGAAATAAACCTTTTCAAATACGAACACATTCTTCAACAAGCTCCTACAATTTCTAAAAGAAAAGTATTCATCACGTTCTCGTTGTCAACTTGAAGATTAAAAACGACAGAAATTTCTGCCGCGAGGAACGATCGATGCTCGCGCGAAACGATGAATCCTGGCGGACTGCTCTCTGTGTCAAGGTCGACAGAATCGACGCCCAGGATCGATATTGCACGCGCGACCATATAGAACCGCGGTTTTCCTCTGGGATTGTACACGTCTTTGGCAGAGCTCAACCGTAGCCATCTTCTAGGATCGAGGAAATTGCCGCTGGACGTTCAGCTCGCGGTGGAACGATGAAATCTTATTGGGCCCTGCCTCGCTTCCTTTCAATTAACGCCTTTTCCCGTCCTTCGAGATACGCCTCTCCCTTTCCCTTTGTTCTCGGCGAGGTCTTCGCCGGCCTCGCCGTGCAGAAAACCCGGCGAACGGCTCGCCATAACGTTGCGGGTGCGAGAGAGAGAGAGAGAGCGAGAGAGAGAGAGAGCGAGAGAGTGAGAGCGCGAGAGACAGAGCGCGAGAGAGAGAGCGCGAGAGAAAGAGAGCGCGAGAGACAGAGCGCGGGAGAGAGAGTGCGAGAGTAAGAGAGCGCGAGATAGAGAGCGCGAGAGATAGAGCGCGAGAGTAAGAGAGCGCGCAAGGGAGAGCGCGAGAGAGAATAGTGCGCGAGAGAGAGAGAGAGAGATAGAGCGCGAGAGAAAGAGAGAGCGCGCGAGAAAGAACGCGAGAGTGAGAGAGCGCGAGAGAGAGAGAGAGAGATAGAGCGCGAGAGAAAGAGAGAGCGCGCGAGAAAGAACGCGAGAGTGAGAGAGCGCGAGAGAGAGCGCGCGAGAGAAAGAGAGCCGCCGAGGGAACGCGATCAGAGCTGGCCGCGCGTTCGACGAAGACGGAGCAGCGAGAAAGAACAAACGCAGGACGGGGGTGGGAGTGGAGGGGGAACCTCGGGGAAGATGATTGAACGAGAGAGACGGATAGAGCGAAGGAAAGTCTTTATCACGGCGAACGTCTTGGCATCGAGAACGGCAATGTCGAAGGACCCGCTGAGAGGGGACGCAGGTGGAAAGAGGGAGGGAATCAGCGGGAGGATGGCGTGTTATGGGGTTTTCACGGGTGCTCGGGAATTTGCATACAGAGCATCTGTCACCAGCCCCTTAGCTGGCTTCGGCCATTCTCGACTCGGAATATCTCCCGGCGCGGATCTACGGGATAATGGGGACCATTCTTATGGTAAACCGGGGGGCAGGGGGTCTGCCTGTGATTCGGTACTCGAGTCTCTCTCTCTCTCTCTCTCTCTCTCTCTCTCTCGATTGCTCGTTCCCTTCTTCATTCTACTTCGTTCTCTCTCCAGTTTTCCAGTCGCGAGCTTTTCGAGACGCGAGAGCCAAGACGGTCTCGATTATCCGTAAACTGTTTTATTAGCCCTACAATTTCATTTCCTTTTTGAATTTGGTTCGCGCCAAGTTCCCAGACCCTGGATGATCAACTTACAGAATCAAGAAAGGATATTCTCTTTATTTACCTTTTATTTTATTCTTGACATTCGTTATGATTTTATTAGCAGCGCCTTGAATTTCGTTCGCGGTATTCTTTCGATATGGTCGACCAAGTTTCAACGTGTTCTTGATCAATTTACTAATCTTTTTTTGGATTTGTTTGATCATATATGAAGATGTTGGATGATCGATTTACTGATCAAAGAGTAGAACTTCTGTTTGTTAGAATTTTACTTGCTTCATCTCCAATTTTCATTTGTGGTCTCTTTTGGATTTGTTTGATCAAATATGAAGTTGTTAGATGATCGACTTACTGATCCAAAACAGGAACTTCTATTTGTTAGAATTTTACTAGCTGCACCTACAATTTTCATTTATGGTCATTGTTGGATTTGTTTGATCAAATGTGAAGATGTTGGATGATCGATTTACTGATCCAAGAGAGGAACTTCTATTTGTTATAATTTTACTTGCTCTACCTCCAATTTTCATTTATGGTCTTTTTTTGGATTTGTTTCATCAAATATGAAGATGTTAGATGATCAACTTACTGATCCAAAAATGGATCACTACTACAATTACAATTTTACTACATTATTACAATTTTATTAACTGCGCCTATATTTTTCATTTGTGTCTTTTTTAGATTTGTTTAATCAAATATGAAGTTATTGGATGATCGACTTACTGATCCAAGAGTAGAACTTCTATTTGTTACAATTTTACCTGCTCCACCTTCAATTTTCATTTTTGGTCTTTTTTTGGATTTGTTTCATCAAATATGAAGATGTTAGATGATCAATTTACTGATCCAAAAATGGATCATTACTACAATTACAATTTTACTACATTATTACAATTTTATTAACTGCGCCTACATCTTTCATTTGTGGTCTCTTTTGGATTTGTTTGATTAAATATGAAGATGTTAGATGATCAATTTACTGATCCAGAAATGGAACTTCTATTTAATACAATTTTCATTTGTGGTCTCTTTTGGATTTGTTTGATTAAATATGAAGTTGTTAAATGATTAACTTACTGACCCAATAGTGGAACTTCTATTTGTTATAATATAACCTTGCATCACCTCTAATTCTCATTTCTGGTCTTTTATGGATCAGTTTCATCAAACATGAAATTGTTAGATGATCAACTTACTGATCCAACAATAAAGTTTCCATTCGCTACGATTTAATCAGCTACGCCCAGCATCTTATTCGCGGGCTTCTTCGAATTTGTCTCGGCAAGTATGAAGGCGTCAGACAATCATCCTATCGATCCTAGAATGAAGATTCCCTTTGTTAAAATTTCATTAACTGTACCTATAATTGCATTCGCGGTCTTTCTATGGATTTGGTTGATCATACTTGGAGATGTTTGATGATCATTCTACCGATCCAAGAGTGAAGTTCATACTTATTACAATTCAATCACATAGTTCTATCTACGATTTCATTTCCGATCTTTTTTGTTTTAAATTTCGCTCGGCGAGTATGAAAATATTGAAAGTTCAATCTACTTATAAATATTGATAAAATATAATAATTAAATAATTAATATAATATAATAAAATTAAAAAAAATTAATATAATAAAATTAAAAAAGATTAATATAATAATGTAATAATAAATAAAATAAAATATTAATTAAGAAAAAAAATACATAATTAATAGCTCACCACTTGCAGTTCTCACAGTTGACTTAAAAGACAGAGAACAGCCCCCTCCATTTTGCAATAATCGCCGCAGATTTGTTTCGTAAACGAAACCGCAACCGTAATCCCAAGTTCCGCGAATTAATTTCCGCGCGAAATTCGCTCCGTCGGAAAGAACGGCCCGAACGTTTATTTTTCCCACATTTCACCTGGAAGATGCGTGGGCTTTCGCGGGCTCGCGTGACGGCGCAGCTCCGGCCGAGGATGCTCGCGTGATCGATCGCGATCTAGATCGAAGGAATTTCATGGAAACCGAACAGGAGGATTGCAACAGCTCCTGCAACATCGCGCGCGGTAGGAGGAGAGGGCGGACTCGGTAACGAGCTGGGATGCAACCTCTCGAAACCGATCGACCCGTGTACCGGCGGTTATTATTCCGTAGCATGATCGGGGCAAATTATTGGCCGAGACCGCGCCGGCCCAGTGTGAAGCTGGTAACACCGATCCGGGACGTTTTTATCGGCGCCGTTCTACCAGGCGATGACAGTGGATGGAATCGGTTCTGGTTCTAGGTTCGAACATCCTCTTTCTTGCTCCGGAATCTCGGCAACGGCGGAACACCGTGAGAAAACCGGGCATGCAAGATCGTTGGATCTGTGTCGCGATTTTTGTTTTCAAGTCTTGCTAATAACTTAGATTATGGATTTTCTGCATTTATGGAAGAACTTAGAAATTTATTATTTTTGAATCGAACGGTTTAACGTAATGGTTAAAATTATTTATTTGGAAAAATTATTTTATTTAAAGGTTGACGTTATTTGACATAAAGGTTAATGTCGAAGCGATTAAGCGAAGTATGAACTTGCTATTTTAGTTTCTGTTCCTTTTATTTTGCATAATAAATAGTTATTTATTACTATATTTTATGTATAAGTAGTAATATAATAATAATTATATATAAGTAGTAATAATATTTTATTCCCTAATATAGTAATAAATAACTATTTATTATATACTTATACTTATTATTATATATATATATCATATGTCAATTGGAACAGAAACTAAAATAGCAAGTTCATACTTCGTTTAATCGCTTCGACATTAACCTTTATGTTAAATAATGTTAAGCTTTAAATAAAATAATTTTAATATATATATATATATATATATATATATATAATATATGTAAAAAAATAGTATATATAAATTATATACAGGGTGCCCATAAATGTCTCACAATCCGAAAGTAGGGGGTTCCTGAGATCATTTGAAGCAACTTTTTCCTTAGCGAAAATGCAATCCGCGGCTTCGTTTACGAGTTATTAACGAAAAACAGTGACCAATCAGAGGCAAGATCATTTGGCGCGAGACGGCCGAGCCAATGAGCGGAACTGGGCTCCGTGCACTCGCCGGCTGGGCCGCCGCGCGCCAACCGAGCTCGCTTCTTATTGGTCGGTGTTTTTCGTTAATAACTCGTAAACGAAGCCTCGGAGAAAATTTTCGCAAAGGAAAAAGTTGCTTCAAATGACTCCAGGAACCTCCCATTTCCGCATTGCAAGACATTTTCGGGACACCCTGTATATATATATAACTACTATATTATATTTAAGGAATTATTATTATTCCAACTTCTATTACGGCAATATTAGCAACAATCAAAAAATAAATAAATCAATGGAAGCGAAATGCTATTGATGTTAGGATAGGTCATTTCGTTGACTCTTTAAAAAGTTATTCTGTTTGAAAAGGTGTTCGAATATTAATGCGAGTGACTGTATATGCTGTCAGTAGACCGCTGATTTTATAAATTTATGCCAGAAACGAGTACGCATAATTTAAAACGGTGAGAAGATTAAAAGAAACTCGATGTGTCGATGTCTGGCAATTAATACAGAATACATTTATAATGCAAAACAAAATCTGTCCGAATGAATCGCAAGAACTCGATACCAAATAAAAAGTTCATCCTTACTTTTATAATTTTATCAGATTGAAAATAATACAAAATGTCACGTTTAAATATTCTCTTAAATTTCTCTTAAATTAAATTCTTTTAAATTGAAACCACTAGCTTTCCCCATAAACGTATAAAAAATCCGCAAAAGTCTAGTTATCAGAATCGACGATCCCGAAGCCAGATTCATCGACGAACAAACAAAGATTTCACCGCGCGTATAAGATCGGCGAGCGCGCACGTAAACAGCGTCGCGTTTCAAGACGCGGCACCGAATTTGAATGCAGAATTCTTCGCTGGAGTGTTACGAACTCCGTGCTCGTCCCGGCATACCAACTCGCGGCCAGCGAAACGCTTCCCCCCGGAATACGTATGCAACCGCGTATTTCCTGTTGCATCGTTCTAATCCCGCCTCCACGCCGTTCGTCGCGTTTATTGTTACCCAAGAACATGCCCGGCGTAATTGCCGAAGGAAACGGTAACGGAAAGGTAAAGATTCTGCTCTCTCTCGAGTAACCCCCCCCCCCGTCCCACCGGCGACCACCCCCTTGTCCCATCCACCGTCGAACTATTTGCATGAGTCTCGATTTCCTCATCAGCATGCACGGCTGCGCCCACATTTTCTACGTGCACCTGGCTCCCGCTCGCTATGACGTGTCCTATTATCGTTTCTGGACCGAGCACAGGAGCGGATCGATCGTCCTCTTTCGCCGTCTGCAGACGGCGGTTCTGATCGGGGAGTGCGGGAACGTCGAGCCGAAATTCGAAAATTCGAATTTAACACGTTGAATGCCACGGGAGTCACCGGTGACCGGCGCGCCCAAATCGATAGAAATATATATAATTTCAAACAAATGTCAATATCTAAAATTTTGTATTGTTACCATCGTCAATTCAAACAGTGACCCCTGTCGCAATTAACATGTGAAACTTATCTATTGCAGATAATATTTCAACATTATATGTATCACATAAAAGAAAATTCATCGTGGCGCCATAGACAATCTCTGTAAAACCGGCGTGGCATTCAACGTGTTAATAAACGCGAATCGATTGCACTAATTTCCGAGGCAACGAAGATCGATTTACGTACTTCGGTCATAGACTAATTTTCAAGTAGCGTATTTCGTCACAGAAAATTGCTCACCTTTTTCGAGTGTACTATACTGATAACTATAGGATGTCCCAAAAATGTCTCGCAATCTGGAAATGGCGAGTTCCTCGGATTATTTGAAGCAACTTCTTCCTTTAGAAAAATTTTCTCCGAGGCACCGTTAACGAGTTATTAACGAAAAACAGTGACCAATAAGAATCGAGTACGGCTGACGCGAGGCGGCCCAGCCAACCAGCGCACGAAGCCCAGTTCCGCCCATTGGCTCGGTCGCCTCGCGCCAGCTGAGCTCGCCTCTCATTGGTCACTGTTTTTCGTTAATAACTCGTTAACGGTGCCTCGGAGAACATTTTTGTAAAGGAAAAAGTTGCTTCGGGTGACCTGAGGAATCCGCCACTGTCGGATTGCGAGACATTTTTGGGACACTCTGTATACCGCCACATTAAGAAATGTTGATATAATTTGTGAAAAATCGACCGAAAATGCATTCGAATCGTACAAATTTCTTCGGATGAATTACCGAATTATACAAGGTTTTCTGTAATCCTGATCGGGGACTGCGGGAACGTCGAGGCGAAATTCGAAAATTCGAATTTAATATACGCGAATCGATATTCGAATTGGATTGCACTAATTTTCCGAGGCAACGAAGATCGATTTACTTCGGTCATAGACTAATTTTCAAGTAGCATATTTCTACTATTCTTTCTGTACTATACTGATAATTATAGTGCCACATTAACAAATATTAGTGTAATTTATGAAAGATCGACCGAAAATGCATTCGAATTGTACAAATTTCTTCGGGTCAATTACCAAATTATACAAGGTTTTCCGTAATTATGTTAACATCCGAAGAGGGATGATTCCCAAGATTTATAAGTATATAAACACCCTATATTTATATATAGACACCCTATATTTATAAGTATATAAATAAATAATAATGTTTAAAATGTCGAACTACTTCAAACATATTTTTAAACAATACAGGTACGCGAAACTAGCAACACAAATTTAAAAAGTATTTATTTTTGTAACTTTTCAACTTAATTTTACAAGTTCTTCGAATACTTGAGCATCGTAACAATTCGATATCTCTTTTAAATTCGATTATGTTTTATACTAAACGGAAAAGATTTTGTATTTTGACAGTTATATATTCTACTTTAATATACAATAAAAGGATTTTTCCCTTCAATGTATATTTATTTAAATATATGACGTAGAAATCGAAAGTATACTAATGTTCGAATACTTTCGTGTATGAGTGTACCTCAGTATTAAACGATAGCATTGATACATCCCACCGTGCATAAAAACTAAGCAAAATTTGATAACAGTTTTCAACCCCCTTAACCCCGAAGAATTCAAGTGTATAGCATTTCCAATGAAGCTGTCGCCTAAATTAACGAAATTAATAAATTCCACGATTACCTCTGACAACTTTTAATTGAACATTTCATCTCGCGCCGCGTCGTAATTCATAAACGAAACCAAAACCTCCCGGAATTCCACGATCCGGAGCCCCTGTACCACGTCCTTGTAATTTTCCTGATCCATGACCCTCTTCTCGTCGCCCTCAGACCAAGAAGTCCGATATCGGTACCCTCGTTTCGCTCGTCTGCTCGGCTCGAGCTGCCCATCCCCCCGTTTCCCGGGGCTGTATTACCTGCGCGTTCGTTTTCGCTCGCCCAGCCCGACCGGAGACCTGACTCGGCCCGGCCCGAAAATGGTTTTCCAGGCACGAATCGCGGAGCACATTGAAATTCACCGCGAACCTCGCTTTCCATCTCTATTCCCGTCAGCCAAGACCAGAGCCACGCGCTTTGATCCAAGGCGAAGAGCCAAACGTAGACACCACCCCCACAGTCACCCGCCTACACACGCCGCTGTTTTGCTCTCGAGGCACATCCGCCTTTGTTCGCGACGCCCTTTAATTTAGCTCAGCCTTTCTTGCTATATTTTTGCTCGCTGTCTCTCTCCGTCTGTATTCCGCTCCCTCTCTCGTTCTCTCTCTCTCTCTCTCTCTCGCGTGCTCGCTCTCGCTCTCCCCCTCTCTCTCTCGCGCAATCTGATTCTCGCGCTCTCTCTCACTCTCTCTCTCGCTCTCTCTCGCGCGCTCTATCTCTCTCGCGCTCTATCTCTCGCTCTCTCTCTCGCGCTCTGACTCTCTTTCGCTCTCTCTTTCGCACTCTCTCTCTCTCTCTCTCACGCTCTATCTCGCGCTCTCTCTATCTCTTGCGCTTTGTCTCTCTCGCTCTCTCTCGCGCGCGCTCTCTCTCGTGCTCTCTTTCTCTCTCTCGTGCTCTATCTCGCGCTCTCTCTACCTTCCGCGCTCTCTCTCGCGCGCTCTATCTCTCGCGCTCTCTCTACCTTCCGCGCTCTCTCTCGCGCGCTCTATCTCTCGCTCTCTCTCTCTCGCGCGCTCTGTCTCTCGCGCTCTCTCTCGCGCTCTCTCTATCTCTCGTACTCGCTCTCTCGCGCGCGCTCTGTCTCTGGTGCTCTATCTCTCGCTCTCTCTCGCTCTCTCTCTTGCTCTCTCTCTCTCTCTCTCTCTGGCTCTCTCTCTCCGTCTATCTCCCGCTCACGTGCTGTCTGTCTGTCTGTCTGTCTGTCTGTCTGTCTGTCTGTCTGTCTCTCTCTCTCTCTCTCTCTCTCTCTCTCTCTCTCTCTCTGTGTGTGTGTGTGTGTGTGTGTGTGTGTGTGTGTGTGTGTGTGTGTGCGTGCGTGTGTGTGTGTCTTCTGCTGCCCCCCCTCTCCCTTTCTTTCCATTCAGTTTCCCTGGCATCCTCCATCATCACCCACCCCCCTCTCCCGGCTTTCCTTCTACTTCAGTTTTTGCTTTAATTCGTTTTCCGTCGTCCTCTCCTTGTCGCGTCTAATTTACGCTTTTTCAGCTCGGTCGAATATTCTTGCAGACGTCCTTGTCTTACTTCACAACATGTTAACCAGGGGCACGCCGTATCATTTTTCATTTTCTTCTTAAATCGACCGGTAATTTTTACGCTCAGACTTGTTTTGCGAATTAGTTATATCTTTTGGGATTCGTAAGGACGCGAACTCCACGAGACGAGTGATTGATCGAGGTACATACATCGGTGACGGGTTCAAAGATTGTCCGAGGGGTACGAGTGTTTTAATTGATTTAGCGAACGTATCGGTCAATCATAATTCTTTTTTTTTTATTGACTTCCCCCATGGACTTTACACACACACACACGCGCGCGCGCGCACGCGCGCACACACACACACACACACACAGAGAGAGAGAGAGAGAGAGAGAGAGAATATATATATATTATTTATTTTTATATATTATATTTTTATATTATTTATATGTATAAAATAAAATATATATAATGTATATATATACATTTGTGTGTTATTTATTCAATTTATATGTTACTTACGGCAAATGTTACAATAACGCTTGTCAGAAATCGGAATAAATGTCTTATTGTTACTTTTATAAACTAATATAAAGCAGCAGTTTTTTTCTGCTCCGTAAATCTACTGTTAATATTTGCATTATTCTATATTATATAACGTATAAATATATCATCGTTACTTCCGTTGCTTTCGCGCGTTAGAAGTCACATCGTTGCTTCTACGATCTAACATAAAACAAAAAGTGCTTCTAGCGCTCCGTAAATCTAGCGTTAAGATTGCAACGTTATCCTTTGCAACAATGCATGAAAAATCGAAACCCGTATTCCTTACCGCGTCGTTGACGGTTTAATCAGAATCGCTGCAGTTCATCGAAAAATGATTCAGTGTTTATAGACCAGCGCGCTTAACGTCTACGGTTAATTAAGCCGCGCCAATAAAGACGGACCACTATAGTCCTCGGATATCCGGTCCCTAACAGCTCCGCAGACGGATTCACTAATCAAACGGACAGCTGTAATGAAGCGGAGCCAAGGTTCGTTCGGCTGTCCCCCGGCTCCGCAGCCGGAATTTCGTGGAACGTCGGATCCACATCGTTCGCGTAATGAACTTCCATCCGCGGAACTGGATCGTGTCCACGATCGCAACGATTTAAACGGCGAGCCGGCGGATTTTGCTCGGTTTCGACTCGTGGCAATTAGCCGCGGGGACAATAGCCGTCGGATCGGCCTAGTTCCCAAGTTTTTTTTTCTGCTCTTCCTTTCTCAGAGCGCATCGTTCCACATTACGCCGCTTACAATTACACGGTGCAGCGACGACGGAATGTTCAACCGCCGTTTCCTGGCTGACTTTACGCGGCTAATTTCTTTCGGTTAAATAAATCGCGCAGATATGATCGACCGGCTCGAGAATAATCGGACACTCGGATTCGTAAATTGTACCGTTCGGTGCTCCCGATTCGAACAATGCCGGACGCGGTCTGATTCCACGGTTTTGTAAGAAATGTTCGGGGTTACAGTAACTTCTTCCAGAAATGTTCGACGGTCGGAATCGAAACCGGCGGATCTGAGGATGCTGAGTAGCGATTCTTCGCGGCTCGTTTTTATAGAGACTCGAGGCATCGTTATTTTAGCAATTGAGCCGTTTATTTTGAAAGTGGCATAAGTCACTTTGTTTTTAAGTCGATAATATCGACGTAAATATATTCTATTTAAGGGTTTGCGTTTTAACACGTTTAAAAATATGGATGCTAACTTTCGAGAAGATTTATTTGTATTTGTTATCTCAGGATACTGATATTTTTCTCTGTATAAATAATTTCGTATAAGCATTAAAAAATCACCACTTTTCATTACGGTAAAGTGACTTAAGCCACTTTCAAAATAAATAGTTTAGAAAAATGACCGACATATATTAATTTTGTCCGACGTATTTTTACTGAAGTGATGTTCTGAAAGGACAGTGATTTACTAAAATTGTTGAATAAATTACATATATAATAATAATTTATACCATGAACATATCTAATATAAAGGTTTGATTTAAGTAATTTTTATTTTAATATTCATAAAATACAAAAATAATTAGTACATTTTGAAACATAAGTATAAGTAATTTATATGAAAATGCATCAGTTCAATTTAATTTTCGTCATCGATAGGAGTAATTAAGTCCTTGGAAATCGTGTTTTGTTTTAAATTTTTAAAATAACTATGGTATATTGGGGGTATATAATTAAGCAAGTCCATCGTGTCTTTGTATTTTGCTGAAGAAACAGGACGAGATCCAGCGTATAACGGATCCATTTCTATTTGTGAATAACGCCTAGGTCTTCCTCTTTTTGGTGACAAATGCAAAGTTAGAAATTCATCTTTTTCATCTAAAGTTAGTTTATAAAACATTTTATAGCCATCTGCTGGCGGGTCTGGAGGTAGCCGCCACATCACTATAATATAATTTACAAAACTGCACTATTCTTTCGCACTTATAAAAATAAGTCCAGTGATCACAACTTTTTTAAAAATACTGAAAATAATTCAAAACGATACTTCACACACACTTATCACACGTTTCTATTTCTTTTACACTAAGCTCCGCAATTAATTTCCTGAGTACAGCGACTTGCCACTTTCAAAATATACATGTTTGTTATACCGTTAATTAGCAAAACTTCTCTCGAACAAATCTCAATAGTTCTCAACTTATTGATTGCAAATTTTTAAAAAATGAAAAGATACCGTTCAAATGTAATTAGTGTTACCATTAACTCGATTTTTTTGATAAAGTGACTTATGCCAGTTTCAAAATAAACGGCTCAATTATCGAAGTTGCGAACGTGCATCGGGAGGAAATTCTCGAGAACTTATCTGTGTTCGCGCAATCAAAATTTCGCGAAAATCAAAGCGAACGCTGCCTTGTTGTTTCTGTACAGTGCACAGTTTCGTAAAATTGATGGAACTGATGCGAAAATTGCGATGCAACGAAGTTAGGGGAAAATTGCGTACGCGTAAAAAAATTTTTGTGGGAAAAATGCGTACGCGATACACAAAAAAAATAAAAACGCCAGGAGAATGTCGGAATTTCGGTGTATTATTTGCAGTTTATTTTTATTTAATTCTTGTTTTGATGCAATTCTTATCTTGCAGACAATTTTTATTTTGCGGGCAATTTTTATCTTGCACACAATTTTTATCTTGCAAGCAATTTTTATCTTGCAAACAATTTTTATTTTCCAGACAATTTTTATCTTGCAAACAATTTTTATTTTCCAAGCAATTTTTATCTTGCAGACACTTTTTATCTTGCAGGCAATTTTTATCTTGCAGACAATTTTTATCTTGCAAACAATTTTTATCTTGCAAATAACTTTTATCTTGCAAACAATTTTTATCTACCAAATAATTTTTATCTTGCAGGCAATTTTTATTTCGCATGAAAATCCGCGGTCGACAAATAAGTTAAAATTCAATCCACAGTATCAACATCCATAATAAAATCACTATTAATAAAATACATAAAGGCCAATGAAAATACTAATTAAACGCGCAGAACTTCTTCCTAATTCCAGAAGTACCCGACTTCGAAATAATTTATCTCAGGCATCCTATTTTTTCTTTAGCTATGAAATTAACGCATAAATTTTCAATCGATAGAATAAATTTGTAACGGCGATTCTTCATTAATTAATTAACGCGTCTTATCGAACGAACGACGCCAAGCAAACGCATCGAACATTTTTCCCGTGCTTCACAACGGTGTTGCACGGTGCAATTTCTACGATGATCGGTTAGCGCGCGAGGCATAATATCTCGGCGAGACGGCGCGGTACCACTTCCCATCCGGCTTTCAATAAATAATCAGGCTGTAATAGCAGCGCGGAGAAGCGTGCGAAGCCCGCGAGTCTCGAGCGCGACGGCCGAGCCGTTCTAATCAAGCCTGATATAGGAGTAGTCTGCCGGCGATTCGATATCGTTATCACGATATACAGGGTGTCCCAAAAATGTCTCGTAATCCGAAAATGGCGGGTTCCTCGGATCATTTGAAGCAGCTTCTTCCTTTACAAAAATTGTCTCCGAGGCACCGTTAACGAGTTATTAACGAAAAACAGTGACCAATAAGAATCGAGTACGGTTGACGCGAGGCGGCCCAGCCAACCAGCGCACGAAGCCCAGTTCCGCTCATTGGCTCGGTCGCCTCGCGCCAGCTGAGCTGGGATTCGACGGCCTCGACCGCTGGCGCCGTTGGCTCGGCCACCTCGCGCCAGCCGAGCTCGCCTCTCATTGGTCGCTGTTTTTCGTTAATAACTCGTTAACGGTGCCTCGGAGAACATTTTTGTAAAGGAAAAAGTTGCTTCAAATGACCTAAGGAATCCGCCACTTTCGGATTGCGAGGCATTTTTGGGACACCCTGTACATCTGGATAAACCGCGCGCGTGTTCGCGATCTTGGCTTTCCGATCTCCGCTCGGACCCTCCGCAGCATTCGTCGTCCTTTCGCCTCGAGGATCGCACAGTCGGATCCAGTTCGCATCGAATGATCGAACGTGATCGCGACGCTTCCCCGTCCCATCGTTACGCTCAGTCGAAAACTGGTACTAATTACGCAGGTTTTTTTTTCTTTTAAATCGAGATCGCTCGATAGATCGTCCAGAGGACGAGGAATAATCCTCTCGATCATTACGCGACCGCTCGAGACCGCGTCTCCTCCTTCGGTCTAGCTCGACGCGCGTCGCATGCGAGCGAATCCCCGGTTAAAGGTTTACGATCACGGCCAGGCTAAGAGGTTCCTACGGCCTTCCATCATTCGGTAAACAGGTACTAATTATCAGCTTCTTTAATTATTCCACGGGCTTCGATCGCTGGCCCGCTTAAATCCTGTTCTCTCGATTTAGTTAGCGGACGGCCGGCGTAAACGAATTGCGTTTTTTTGTCGCCGGCGAACGATAAACCACCTGGTTTACTGCTTTATGGAAATTGAAAGTGGTCGGCTACGTCGATATTAATTTAACCGGAGAATGTTGTACGCGCGAGAACTTCTCAATATGTATTTCGCTGCGTCGCGGCCTCTTCGTTCGATTTCCGTCCGTCGTGCTCTGCCTTCGTTACGTTCTAGAGTGAATGTGTTGGTATTACTGCGGACGCCCCGAATACTGCGGTATTTTAGAAAAGTAATATAATCTAACATTTTATAGTCTGTAATCTTCTAAAATTGAATCTCACAATTTTTTGTACGTTTAATATTGATTATTCATGACGTACAAGTAGCTTTTATTTATTGCTTTCGTGTCAATAGTAAAGCAATAAATATTAGCCGCCTTTGGGACCAAAAAACTGAGCAGTTTTTTCTTAAAAATATTGTCGAAAATCGAGGAATTACACGATGAAACATTCTCTTCATATCCTGCGTCACTGGAATGCCAGTTAAGATAAGAACTTAGCTTTTCTTCTTTATCATTCGTTGTCGTATTATTGTGAATTATCGTCGGAATATTATTATATTATTATTATTATTATTATTATTATATCGCTCGACAAAATTACGACATCGAACAGTTTCCGATAAAAATTGGCCCACTCCGACCGACGATAACTCCGCGAAAAATGATCGCAGGATGATGACTGTATCCTTAAATTAAAGCTCGAAACCTCTACTTTAAGACATTATTTCCATATTATAAGTTCGACGCAACCCTCGCCACTGCAACACTTTAAACGCGAGGGCACGTTCGTCCTATTAAAAATGACCCAGCTCGACGAAACGCACTGACCTTGTACAATTTTTTTCGGAGAAAAAACCGTTCAAGATGGAACAAAGTTCCATTCTTCCCCTTTAATTTAAAAAGAAAAAGAAACGCGGCTGTGATTTTTACTCGCGAAGTTACAGCACCTCGAAGTCACCCTTTGCATAACTGAGAAAGTGACAGTATTCCGGACGCGCTCGTTAGTATCGGGACCCTAATCCTGTGCTGCGCGAGGAACAAAAGGAGTTCGACAATCGAGAAAACAGTTCAATCTGTTCATAGAATAATGGAGGGCGAAGGGGGGGGGGTGAAGTTTTAATCGAATACGCGATTATCCCGATATTTACAAAATTATGACAGCGCTCGAGACCGGCCGTTAAGAGTCGAGGAGAAGTTTAACGCGAGTTTAAGGGTAGAAGTCGTTTCAACCCCTCGGACAAGAAAAAAATGAAAAATCGGGGGTTAGGTAGACTTCTGCCGTGCTCTCTATGCGCGCTCTTCGGAGAGCGGGAGAAAGCGAGAGAAAAGAGAGAGAGAGGGAGCGAGGGAGAGAGAGAGAACGAGAGAGTGAGGGAGAGAGAGCGCGAGAGACAGAGCGAGAGAGATAGAGCGCGCGCGAGAGAGAGAGAGAGCGCGAATTACAGAGCGCGAGAGACAGAGCGCGAGAGACAGAGCGCGAGTGAGAGAGAGCGCGAATTACAGAGCGCAAGAGACAGAGCGCGAGAGACAGAGCGCGAGAGACAGAGCGCGAGTGAGAGAGAGCGCGAATTGCAGAGCGCGAGAGACAGGGCGCGAGAGACAGAGCGCGAGAGACAGAGCGCGAATTACAGAGCGCGAGAGACAGAGCGAGAGAGAGAGAGCGCGCGAGAGAGAGAGAGCGCAAGAGACAGAGCGCGAGTGAGAGAGAGCGCGAATTACAGAGCGCGAGAGACAGAGCACGCGAGAGAGAGAGAGAGAGAACGCGAGAGATAGAGCGCGCGCGAGAGAGAGCGAGGGAGAGAGTACGCCGCGGCGGGACAGGACGCTCCGGGGCTCTCGGAAGGGTGAAAAATAGTAGGGACTTATTAAACGGAAAAGTTGGCCGCCGAGGAGAAACGGGACGGGACAGGAGTGCCTGGTGATATATTATGTGCAGCCATCGGGTAGAGGAAAGTTTTGACGAGCGAACGACTGCCGGCTGCGTTATTATTGGCGATAAATTACCGGGGCCTGCAGTTAAGCGGGTAGGACCAAGATACAAACACGATTCGGGGTGTAAAGTTGGCACGAATTACGCGATCCGCTCGATTTACGGCTTACGTGCCACCTCTCGCCGGCTTTCGGATCCTTCGGTCGCTGGGAAAAAGAGCGAAAAACAAACCTCGAGCGCGCCGGTAATCAGCGCGCCGGGGAATTAGCGCCGATCCCCAAAATCGGGTCTCCTTTCTCTGCCGGCTAGCATAATTTACGGTCCGCAAGGTAATTACACGCTACGGTAATCGATATCTAATTATGATAAAGTGATTCAATTCGGGGCTTTTTTTGCGCGCTCGTTTTTACGAACTGTTCCATCCGGGCCGGGCCTCCCGAATCGTGTCGGTGCTTCGGTGTTCGAAGCTCCGCGATTTTTCGATCGTTCGGAAAACAAAGAAATAAAGAAACGGCCGGTCGTGTTTCGTACCTCGGTACGCGAGTTGGTAAATGTACCTATTGTGGAACGATTTTACAGGAGGTATAAAATTATCGTCGATTTTATTACTGTTTTATTACTGAATAATACTTTATTACGGCTTTATCGCTGAGAAGTGTTTTTTTTATCATTTATAAGTATGTTTGATAGATCGATGTTTCCAGATATAATGTGACGATCATCGAAATAATCATTTAATACGAGCAAAACAAATAATCGTATCTCCTCTTCCCAAATTGTCCACTTCTGTTTCCAGGCTGAGGATCAATTAGGGAGAATTCACTGTACGCTATTCACGCAACATTTGCGAAGACTGTACAGTAATTTCTCTCAGAAGTGTAAAACATTTCTGTCAGAAATGCCACAATTTGACGGGGATTGGTCACGTATCTTGTAACTCCGCGATTTTTCCTACCTGACTCACGCCCAAACAGACCAATTCGTGTCGTCTTCCAAGAAATCGCATCGCGTGCCGCGTCACACGCTTGACCGACTCCGTCGATCCTAAGCATCGACGTAGCAATATATTACATGTGCGTAGAACCAGTACAGGGGAATTCAGAGCAACCCGAAATTTGGCATTTCCGGGAGAGATTACTGTGCATTCTCGGATTCTTAACCCTTAGAGCTCCGTTGACTCCGCTATGGAGACATCCGTCGACTCCGCTATGGAGACATCCGTCATTTGTTCCGTAAATCTAAATTTACACCGAAGATGCTATGTTTTTGTCGACGTTGGCAATTGTTATTTGTAGTAGCGTGTGTATAGTTATAGTTATATATATATATATATATATATATATATATATATATATATATATATAATATATAATATAGTTATATATAATAGTTATTATATAGTTATATATAATAGTTATTATATAGTTATATATATAATAGTTATTATATAGTTATATATATATAATAGTTATTATATAGTTATATATATATAATAGTTATTATATAGTTATATATACAATAGTTATTATATAATTATATTATATAGTTATATATAGTTATATATAGTTATATATTTATATAATTATATTATATAGTTATATATAGTTATATATTTATATAATTATATTATATAGTTATATATAGTTATATATATAATAGTTATTTGTAGCGTGTGTATCATTACGATTAAAACATTTTTTGCCCATTTTTACACTTAGCAACATAAAATGAATAAAATCAAACGCTTTCGCAAGGACGCGTAATCTTTTCCGCTCAAAATAAGACTTTCTTTATCTCAGGCGCGTTGCTCCAAAAATGTGCCGGAGTTGCTGGTAGTGATATTTTTCAGAAAAACGCTGTTCAACTTTATTTTAGAACGTCCGAAGAATATTTACTAATTTTTAATTCAATTTAATTATTAATCGAGCCGATTCCAGCGAAGATTAACGATAAAAAAATTCCGGCAAACTCACGCAAAAGATATTTTTGTTTCGATAATTCCGTATCCAAACAGAATTCAACGGACGATTCGCGATGCTAATTTTATAATAAATCGCGTCAAAGAACACGAGGGATATATTTATTTAAGAATTGCGAAGAATATCGTTGATAGTAAATTTACCCATTTCGATGAGGATGCATTCGCTGCTTGGAAATTTCGGTCACAATTCACGATGTCGATGCACCGACCTCGCGCAATGTTAAGTAGATACCATTACGATTAAAACATTTTTTGCCCATTTTCATACTTACTCGAAAAACGCGTGGAGCGCTAAGGGTTAATAAACACCATCAAAATGATCATCAAAAATGATTCCGATTCAATTTAAGATCCTCAATCCTGTAAGTTCGACGAGTTCTACGTAGTCTATACAGTTCATCGAGCCACGTCTAGAGAGTAGTAGACGGTATCCGTCGACTATATATTAATTACTGTACATTCTCGTCGCAACCTTCCTTGGGCGTCCAGAGACGTTTACATCCGCGTCCGACAATACACAACGTTCAGTATCATCTCCCGAGTCCCTGCGATCCCCGGCGTGACCTCCCGTGACCCCAAACTCATCACCTGCTAAGGGTTCGGAATTATCACTACGACCCCATAATGTTCCATATACCGAGTATTAACCGGCGACAGTTCTATGTTATCTGTACCGTCTACCTAGGCTCGAGTATCCAGTACTATTATGCATACTGTCTACTCTACAGGCTGTTCAAAAACACGTAGAATACAGTTGGTATCAGTAGTAGGAAGAGTAAGTGTAAGTATTACTGCAGTTTCTCGATGATGATGATTATTATCCATTTGCAACGTATATTTACAATTGGCATGCAATGACACAAAGGTGATTTTTAGATAAATTTATCCGTTCTCGGTTTTCTTGAAAAAGAATTCCAAATGCGACTAATGGAGCGCCGAAACGTAAACAGAGCGATGAATTTTTTAAATAAATAATTTTAAATAAATTTAATCTTGACATAAAATGAACGTCAAGAAGCGAAAGAAAAATGTAGAAAAAACTACGACCTATTGTTCGAATTGTCCAAAATCACCTCAAATGTGTTTAGAATGTTTCAACGCACACCATACGACATAGTATAATATAGTATAGTATACTAAATATAAATTAGCAAAAAGTATAGTATAATATGTATATAGTATATATATATATATTATATACATATTATACTATATTATATTAATACTATTTATATACTATTATTTACTATATTATACTAATTATACTAATATTGTATTACTATACTATATTATACTATACTTATATATATAGTATATGTATATATAAATTTAAATATAGGATATACAACTTAAAAATACTAAAAATATTATTCTATATATTTATATTATTATTATTATATATTATACTATATTATATATATATATATATATATATATATATATATATATATATATATATATATAATATAGTATAATATAGTATAGTAATATTATATTAGTATAATTAGTATAATATAGTAAATAATAGTATATAATAGTATATAATAATAATAATATAAATATATAGTATAATATTTTTAGTATTTTTCAGTTGTATATCCTATATTTATATTTCAGTGCTTATTCCATTTTATTCGTTTTAAAATTCAACTGAAAGTCCTATAAATTGAACAAGAAGAGCGTCACCCATATTTGGATAACCGGGCACCCACAGAAGCATACCCGTCACCCAGATCTGTGCATCATAGCAACTTGCTGTTAAACGTAGAAAAAGAATCCTCTATCCGAATACCGCTTCTCAAAACTAATTCAAATAATATTTATTTTGCGCGCAGTCCCGCGAATCGATCGCAACGCGAACCATTCGGAAACTGAAGCACCGATGACGTCACACCGTGTTACTCGTGTTAGTAAACAAACAGCGCCGCTTGCTTCTCGCGACGAGCGAGAGCGGTGACTCACGCCGCGCTAGGATCCGAACCGAGTCACGTAACAGTATCCGCGCGCGAGCGAGAATCTACAAGAAAACCAAACAACGTCGAAAAATAAGGCTAGAATATACATACGTGTATACGCATCCGCTTTCGATTTTCCCGCGTTTCGTTCCATCTCCGCCATATTTTATCGCGGCGTTCATTGCGCCACCGTCGCACGATTCAACGGTGTTTCATAATAATGGTCCGTTCGCCTTGCGCGATCGGGAGTCTGTCGCCGGACGGACACGCAGTCACGCGACAGCATAAACGGTCGTTGTAATCCAGTAGAATCCCGGTGAGCCGGGACGACGGCGACGGCGGCGGCGGCGGTGGTAGCGGCGGCAGTCGCATTCGATTTCGCGAAGGAGCACAAACGGCGCCGGCACGCCGGTTACCGATCCCCCGGCTACGATCGCAGGTACGATCATGCCACTCTCTTCCCTGTTCTTCGCCGCGGCTTTCCGGATAATTCGAGGCGATAAGCCCGTCGCCGATGAGAGGGTTTATCGTCGGGGGTGGCCGTCGACGACAGGGCGGGACTTTCTAACCGTGATTCAAAGCAGACGAGCGCGCCAGGGTGGACGTGGAAAAGGGGATCCTCGGCGGCGCACGGGGGTCGGACGGCGGTCGCTTCTCGAGCAGTCGGGCGGAGGGGAGGGGGGAGCGTCGATGGAAGGGAGGAGTGCCTGCGTAAGTAAGGAGCGACCTGAAAGAGGAGGATCTTCGGGACGAGGTTTAAGCCCCGCTACGCGCTCGTAAATCGCGACCGTCCTCGTCCTCGTCGTCTTCGTTCCAAGGATAGTAGCCTAAGCGCGATTGGCTCGGACGATCGATTCCGAAAACGGGGAACTTCGGGATCGGAATCGGTCGGATACAACCGGGCGAGAAGAGAAGCGGCCGGAGGAAGGGGGAACGATTAAGATAAATATAGAGAAGATCCGGCGCGGCTTTCGTTGCCGTCGCGCGCCGCTGGATGAGGCGAGGAAAAGCCGGCGATCGACGGCCGCTCCGCGCTCGAACGGGAAATAATAGAAGTGCCCGGCGTTTTTCCGTCCCGATGCTCCGTCGATTGGGCGAGAGGATTGCTCGGCTGGAAACTGTTTTAACCGGGGGACGAGTCGATTACCTGTCGACACCTTATTAATCTCGCGGAGTTCGAACGCGAAAGTTCGACGACGTTCTCGGAACTCTCGAAACTTTCGAAACCCGGAATGTGCTTATTTTTTTTCTTTCCTCGTCGGGGATTTATTCGTTTCGCGGGGAACTAAAATCTGGACAAATATTATATAATAATATTAATTTAATTTAATTATATAATATATAATATTTGTCCAGATATTAGTTATTATATATTTAGTAATTATATGTATATAGATATAGTATAGTATTATATATTATAGATTTAGTAATTATATACATATAACTTAGATTTATAATAGATTATAATAAATTATAATATTATATGTAATATATAATAAAATCTGGACAAATATTATATATAATATTATATAATATTTGTCCAGATTTTAGTTATCATATATTTAGTATATAATTATATGTATATAGATATAGTATGGTATTATATATTATAGATTTAGTAATTATATACATATAACTTAAATTTATAATAGATTATAATAAATTTTTTAATATGATATATAATATTATATATAATAACTAAATCTAATATATATAATATATAATATTATAATATAATAATATAATATAATGTTATAATAATTAATATATTATTATAATATAATAATATAAAATATAATATTATAATTACATAATATAATATAATATATATAATATATTAATTATTATAATAATTATATAATATTATACTATAATATTATATATTATATATAATGGATACAATTACGATGAAAATTAACCAGTTAACTGTGTTTGACGAGTATACTCGTCGTGCGTAAAAAGTAGTGACCATTGGCCATTTGAATTGTAATTTCAGTGAAAATAAAATATTCTCAAGTTTCAAGATGTTTAGAATATTTCGAGGCCAATCGACTGCGTGCATGGTGCCAGGCAGGGCCGATGACCTTGGGACTGAAATGCCTTAGACTGAGATTCGGAATTCGACTTCATCTTTTCCGAACGTAGAAAAGGACAACAACCGAAGGATAGATAATCAGGCAATGTGTAACTTTTTTATTTGTTATTATTTCTTAATAGAACTTTTGACAGTGCAATTGTTAACTGTTTCTGATTAAAATAAGACCAAACACGATATAATTTTGGTAAGACTATATTGATTTTTATAGGAAATATTATTATTAGGAGATTTTTATATAGGAAATATTATTAACATTAACATAAATACTTTAGGAAACCAGTGAAACGTCATCCTAGGAGAAAATTTTAATTTTTGTAGTTTATATATCCCCCCTCCGTATCGAAATGATTGTCTGATCTATAAATATTGCAACAAAATAACACGCGCCGTACTTCGACGAGTCCGACACGTGATGAAAATTTCTAGCAATAACTCATTGAGTATTCAGGGTGTCCCAAAATTATGGTATTTCCGGGCAAATAAGGGATTCCTCGGGCCATTTGAAGAAACTTTTTCCTCGGCGAAATTGCAATCTGCGGCTTTGTTTACGAGTTATTAACGAAAAACAGTGACCAATGGGAGGCGAGCTCGCCTGGCGCGAGACAGCTATGCCAATGAGCGAAACCGGGCTTCGGCCGCTCGTTGGCTCGGCCGCCTCGCGCCAGCCGAGCTCGCCCCTCATTGGTCAACGTTTTTCGTGAATAACTCGCGAACGATGCCTCGGAGAAAATTTTTGTAAAGGAGAAAGTTGCTTCCAATGACCTCAGGAATCCCTCATCTCCCGGAAGTACCATAATTGTGGGACACCCTGTAGATGTTATTATTTATATCCTTTGAAAAAATTGGAATAAAATTCGAATCTCTTGCCACCATCAATATTTAAGCATTCGAATAAATTTAGGCAAACAATAATCATCAATTTTCTCTCACTTCTAAGAAATTATTGCGATCGAAAAATTCCGAATCGCAGTGGCTGCGAAGAAGACGGTACGTCGAGGGGTTAAACTAACGTTTTACGATATGAGATAACGAGTTCGTCCGTTGCCTCGAAAATTGTCGAAGGAACGCGCCGGTTTCCATAGGATCGCCCCGAACAGAAGCCAATTACCGAGGCGATCCTGTTAGGCCTCGGTAAAGAAAGCAACAGCCCCGTTGAATTCGCCATAATTGAGAAATAAAATTAACGTGAGAATCATGTCAATCGTAAACTGGCTCGTTAAGCGATGGCCGCTACGGAATTATCGTCGCCATCGTTCTCCCTGCTCGCCGTGGCACCGCCATCGCGTGTCCCCGTCGTGGATTCAATAATAGTCGCTTTATTTAATTATGTTGTCTCTTTAACGACACGCTCTACTCGAGCCACGATGTTACTCCGAATGCGATATCGCGGACCGGACCAGGAGTCGTATCGTTAGCCTCTCATTATGATCCGCTTTCGGCCATGTTCGCCGAAGAACGCGCCGCGCATTGTGCGCTTATTATGTACCCATGTAAAAATCGATGTACACGTACCTCTGTGATTCGATGTTCGTTAACGTTTAATTATACGCTTCTTTTCGACGAACCTTGACACTCGTTCCTCGCAGTATTTAGGGCGATTTTAACCCTTTCGCTACGGCAGCTCCATCCGCCGAAGTACCGTCACCGAACAGAAACTCGCTCCGGAAATATGCACAGTGCGCGTGGTTTCTATGTATATGTTGTTCCAAGTCTTAAATAACAACTGTGCCGAATAAAACAATCGTTGCTCCAATGTAACAAGTGTATTTACATTTTTAATTTAAAAAGACTTACAAAATTATAGGTAACACAGGTATTTATATAATTGCAAAGTCTAACGATTATATGTTTAATATAATTAATAACGAGACGAAAATTATTAAAAGATAATAATATGTAAAAACTAATAATATAATTCTATGCGATATATTTGAAAGCAAGGACCTATACGAGGGCCAACATCGCAATCTTTGCACACGTACCGCGAATCCGTTCTTTTATCAATTTTGCTACAAATTACACATCCGCGTCTTCACAGGTCGTCGAGTGGATGCCGCATATATGCGGCGCTCGGGGCGAAAGGATTAATCCAGGCCTCGGCTCATTGCGTTCATCCGATGCGGAAGCCGCAAATTTCGACGATTCGTTTTCATTAACATTCACATTCGACTTGTTTCCTGTTCTTCGAAGGATGTTTCGACTCATCCACGTTCGTTTTTAGTGACACAGTTCGATTTCCTCTACGGTGATTTTTACTCAACCGAGGACTTATTGTTAGCGGCCTGCGAATTTTATGCATTTTCGACGAGAATGATCGAATGCAAAACTGCGAAGACTTCCGGTGAATCTAAAAGAGAGTCTTTATACAGGAAATTCTCTCTAATGTTCCCTCAGCTTGTAAACAAAAATGGAAGAATTTTTGTAATCGTTGACAATCGGCAACTATAACAATGAGGCTCGAATAATTCGCGAGACTCGAATAATCGTATCTTCTCTTCCCAAATTGTTTTTCCAATTTCCCCAATTTTTGTTTACAAGCTGAAGGAAAATTGAAGAGAATTTAATGTATTACTTGTGACTTATTGAGATGATTATAAAAGAAAAGACATATTTACGAGACTCAGGTGCCTTGCAATTAACTCGGACAATTTTGATGTCGCACAAAAATCCGCGGTACAATAATCGCAATTTTGCTCGAACTTCCAATCCCTCGAACATCAATTTTTTCCGCGATGTTTTTTCAAAAATTCAGGGTCCGTAATTTGTATTCCGATTCCTAAATCGGATAAACTATTTAGGAAAGCGAGAAGACAGTTGAAAAATGGATCGTAGCGTTTCGAAGTGAAACGAGATCAAGATTGTGTTGTATTGAGTTGGCAACTAAGTAATTGCCGATTTCAGTTATAGATGTCTCTCACTCCCATTTTTATGATATCCGTAAATGTTATATTATAAAATTATTATTATTATTATTATTATTATGTTATTTTTTATTATCCGTGAATGTTAGCAACTGGACAAATTGAATGCAGCGGTCAAGGAAAAGCGACCAGAATTGGTCAATCGTAAAGGTGTCATTTTCCAGCAGGACAATGCTAGGCCGCACACGTCTTTGTCCACTCGCCAAAAATTGATGGATATTGGTTGGGAATTGATGTTACACCCACCATATAGCCCTGATCTCGCGCCATCGGATTACCACTTATTTCGATCCCTGGACAACTCCCTTCGTGGTAAAACTTTTAACGATGATGACGCTGTAAAGTCTCACTTAACTCAGTTTTTGGCCGAAAAGGATCAGACTTTCTACGAGCGTGGAATTTTCAAGTTGTCAGAGAGATGGCAAAAAGTCATCGAACAAAATGGAAAATACATTACAGATTAAACTTCGTTCCAAGTAAAAAAAATTTCTTATTTCATTGAACAAATCGGCAATTACTTAGTTACCAACCCAATATAAAAAAAACCGTTCTTCGCAGCCTGTCTTTTCTTTATCTGCGTATAATATGCGTGGCGCATTAATTCCCTCTTTCTCTCTCTCTCTCTCTCTCTCTCTCTCTCTCTCTCTCTCTCTCGAAAAAATATGAACTAGCGTGACGTAAGGAACTAGATAATATCATAGAGCGAAGTTCACGCCGTTGAATAATTAATAATTGTTATTGACGACATTAATCTCCGCGGCGAATAAAATAAATGACACACAGCTGGCAATAAATCATCGGACCACTTGCGTCAAGTACACGTAGTGCGGGAACTGAATCGATTAACTGAAATTCCATGCATAATGCTGTTCAACGGTATCCGTCCGGACATGCGTCATGTAAACAATCTTAAAACCCATAAGCCACATCGCCATCATTATTGATCTTTATTAGACACACTTATTCAATTATAACAGTTCACCGTGCCCGACAGAATCACGCAACTATAGATCATCACTTTCTTGGATCCTCGGATCACGTTCCAGTCTAGGAATTACTTTAATGCTCGCACTCGGAACCGGCTTACACGTGTAACGACCGGCAAAAGTTACGAAACGTTGCGTGCCGTTAACGTTTGCGTAAAATTTGATATTTTAATAAGGTACATATAAATTGTCAATATAAAAAATATAATACTTATATAATACTAATACGTATAGTACTAGTATATAATTGTAAAGAATAAATATAAAGTATGAATTTTAGAGTATAAAGTCTTGTTAAAATAACGTATTGTTTATGCCTGCAAAATTTTGTTCACTTAGCGCATGCGACAAATAGAAACGAACGAATGAAATAAAGATGAGAAATCCTGATTTATAGTTATAGCTATATAATAATAATAATAATAATAATAATAATAATTATTATTATTATTATTACTATGATAATTATTATGACTATATAACTATAAATAATAAAGATTCAAGAGATTATATAACTATAAATTATTATATTGTTATATAACTTATTATTATTTTATTATTATTATACTATACTATATATTATATATATTATATGTATTATATACTATACTATTATACTATAATAATAATTATTATTTTATTATTATTATTATTATTATTATAGTATAGTTATATAATAATATAATAATTTATAGTTATATAATCTCTCGAATCTTTATTATTTATAGTTATTTATTTATTTATAGTTATATAGTCAAATCTTACAATAATACTAGTTAGTATTATTGTAACATTTGACGCAAGTAATTGAATAAATAATTTAATAATTAATAAATAATAAATAATTAAATGATTAAGTATTTGACTAAATAATTCACAAAAAACGTATCTTTACAATCCGAATGTAATCATAAGCTAAAAATGACCCGCCAATTTGTCGGGTTTCGCAGACCTAAGCGTTAACGTAAGTCTAAATTAATTAGCTTCGAATTCGTTAGCTTCGGGTCCAAATGGACCCACCAGGCCTTGCCCCGTCCGAGCGTCGAGTAAGCTCTCCATGGTGTTTCAGACCTCTAATCTGTTGCAGGAAACGGCGGGAAACACTGAAAAATCGCATAGACGCGGATTCAGGGTAAACAATTTCCCGGAGAGAGAGTTTTCCCAGGAATCGGGAATTCACGATGCGATTCCGCGATCGGTCGAGCGAGTTTCTCGGGCCTCGTCGGGCCCCGGCCGCCGGAGCAAGCGTGTTTTTTGCGGGGACCAGTCCCGTCGTCCTCGGCGAACGACGGCGAACGACGGCGAACGATGGCGAACGAAGGCGCGAGGCCCGTTCCCCGTCTGAAACGCGAGTAATTTCAAGCCGAGGATCCAGCGTGCCGCATCGATCATCATCATCGCGCTCGAATAAAGCCCGCTGCCAGCCGGCCGCAGCGCCGTGCAACGCCAATTTGTCGTTAGGTTAATTCAGCCTAGTCGTGTTGCACGACGTTCTTTTCTCTCGCCTCAATCTCGAAATCGAGCCACTTAGAGCCCAAAGAAACGAGAAATGGTTTTTCAACTTCTCGACGGACGGTTTTCTTCGCCTCGCGCGATCCGCGTACGATAATTAAGAGAGCCCCTTCCTTCGTTCTTAACGCAACACCTGGTGAACGCGAAAAACGCGGGCCCGAATGTATTTATAAGACCGTTCGTTACTTGCACCATAATTCAACCAATTCCGCTGAAAGGATCTCCTCGCGTTTTCGACAAATTTAGCGCTCGATTTACGCAGCGCCGGCGGCGGATATTTTATATTATCGTCGAAGAAGAGATTTAATCCTTTTTGCACTCGAAGCTATTTTAACTGTAAATCTAAAAGAATTTTTCTGCACTACTGTAGTTTCATTTTATACGACGAAGTGCATTTTATGCGTATGAAATCGAGTCTTGCGACTCGCGCAACACTTACAATTTTAACAAGTTTGTAAATCTGAACTTTGTTAATAAAAAAATTACTTTAGGACGTGATATAATATATTTCAGTGGTGCCTTAGAGTCGCCACTCAATTGCAAAGGGTTAATAGTTAAATTTCTTTCTTAACTTTTTACGAAAAATGACAAAATTTAATCACGCAACCAATATAAATATACAACCAATATAATATTTTTAAGTATTTTTAAGTATATAATTATAACAAAACAAATTCTATACAACCAATATAAACTCTCTTGTATCTCTATATAACTAGCATTGTTATATAGATCTTTTTCCTATCGTATTATTTACTTTCTGTGGTGTACAGGGCTGTCAAAAATGTCTCTCAATGCAGAAATGGGCGATTCTTGAGGTCATTTGAAGCAACTTTTTCCTTAGCGAAAATGCAATCCGCGACTTCGATTACGAGTTATTAACGAAAGACAGTGACCAATGAGAGGCGAGCTCAACTGTCGCGCGGCGGCCGAGCCAACGAGCGGTCGAAGCCTAGCTCCGCTGTTTGGCTCGGCCGCCTAGCGCCAGGCGAGCTCGCCTCTGATTGGTCACAGTTTTTCGTTAATAACTCGTGAACGAAGCTTCGCAGAACATTTTCGCTAAGGAAAAAGTTGCTTCAAATGACCTCAGGAACCCCTCATTTCCCGTAAGAACCATAATTTTGGAGCACCCTGTATAACTAGCATCGCAATATAAATATCTTTTATAACAAAAAATTAGAACAAAAAATATAATAATCGCAATATAAATTTCTGTTTAACAAAATGTGTACTAACCACAGAGAAAGTACCTAAACGTTAACCATATTATCGTACAATGACGTAAATTTTACTAAATTTAAAGGGTCGAGTAGATTTAAAAATCTATGAAAATCGGTGCACTGTGGTTTCGGCCAATTAAAATGACTGAGAGAAGGACCGAGATAATCTATCTGGCTGCAATCTCTCGCAAGTTGATTCGCAAGAAATTCTGATTTCGCGTAAAGATCCGTTAATTAGCCGGATCGTACAAATGAATTGAAAAACGGAACTGCAACGCGACGTTCCTGGAAACTTCGCCGGGAACGTCTTCGCCCCGTGCCGTGCCAGGAACGTCTTCGACTTCGGCTTCGACTATATGCCGGGTAGGAAGAATGTCGATTTTCTGTTCGGCGGGGCTGATTTTTCTGGAGGAACCCGCGGCTCAATTGTGAAGTTACGCGGCCTGTTATATCTGCCGGTCAAGGGCAGAAGAACCCGCTCTCCGGCGAGCTCGCCGAGGCCGGCGATTATTTTAATTAGCGAGAACGATTTCGATGCGCGTGCACGCGGCTGTGCTCGGCCCTACGGTCATTAGGTTGGTACCGAGGCCTCGAAACCGAGACCGCGATCCGATCGACCAAACGGATCCGTAATGATACGTGGCGCGAGCCTCGCGGAAATTAATTGGCGGAGCAGATACGTTCCCCGCTCGCGGAAATCGGCCCGCGTAATATTAACACTCAATCGGGGCTAACCGCGTAGAACCGGTGGACGCCACTTTGCCAGTCCTAAGTAGAGGCCCTTGGCTCGCAAGAAATGACAATGGAGTTCCCGGGGTGACCTTGCCGAGGGCCACTTACGCGACCGTAGACTCGCGCAGACTCTTCGCGAGTTTCCGAGAGCGGACGCTGCCAGAGCATCGCCATAGTTGCGGGTAGAATTAGCGATGACTTTCGAATCTTGGATGATGGATCTACAGTAATGAAAAATGGACAATTTGGGAAGCCTTGCGAATTCGAGCTCTGCGACTGTTTTTATAGTTACCGATTGTCAGCGATTATAAAAACATGGAGCAAAAGAGGAGATACGATTGTTCGAGCCTTGCGGTTCGTTTTTATAGTCTCGAATTGTCGACAATTATAAGAACGAGCTACAGAGCTCGAATAATCGTATCTCCTCTTCCCAGGTTGTCCATTTTTGTGCAAAATCTGAGCGTCAGTTAGGGAGACATTACTATACAGCAAATTCTTCCTAATTGACGCCCGGCTTGGAAACAAAAATGGACGATTTGAAAAGAGGAGACGCGATTGTTCGAGCCTTGCGGTGCGTTTTTATAGTTTCGAATTATTCCAAGTACAGTAAATTCTCCCTAATTGACACTCAAATTGCACACAAAAATGGACAATTTGAGAAGAGGTGATACGATTATTCGAACCTCGCGTCTCGTTCTTATAGTTATTGACAATTCGAAACTATAAAAACGCACCGCAAAGCTCGAATAATCGTATCTCCTCTTCCCAAATTGTCCATTTTCGTGGACAATCTGAGCGTCAATTGGAGAGACATTACTGCACCAAGCCCGCAACGCAGCGTTTTCCACGCTATTCGGACATTTTCGCTTACGAAAATTCGCGTGCATCGCTTCGTCATCGGTAGACTGCGGATCTTTACGCGAAATAAAAATTGTCTGCTGCTATTGCAAAAGACGGAAGTCACTTGGAGATATCATCCTTTCTTTAACAATGTAAATCCGTTGCAAATAATACATATCGCAGTAATATGGACTTCCAATCTTTTTATTGCTACAAGTTGCAGTTACAGTAATGTCTCCCTAATTGACGATCAGATTGTGCAGAAAAATGGACAATTTGGGAAGCCTTGCGAATTCGAGCCCTGCGACTTGTTTTTATAGTTACCGATTGTCAACGATTATGAAAACATGGTGCAAAGCCGGAATAATCGTATCTCCTGTACAGTAATGTCTCCCTAATTGACGCTTAGATTGTCCGCAAAAATGGACAATTTGGGAACAGGAGATACGATCATTCGAGCCTTGCGGTTTACTTTTGCGCTCGAAAAACGAAGGAAAAGACGGAAGGGTGGCGCGGACGAGGACCCGACAGAAAACTCACTTTCCGCTACGAATCGACCCCCTACCACCTTCGCCTATGCGTGTCTGCGTGTTCCCTTTCTTCGAAACCAGAATAATACGGAAGGCGGCAAGAACCAGTTGTCCGGACCCGGTATTGGAACTGTTAACGTGTCCGAGAATCGACTGCTCCAGAGAAAATCATTTTTTCGACCCTTTCACCCCCGCGAGCAAACCTCGTTTCGCCGAGAAATTAAACTCTCGTCTTGCGATCACTTTGTTACGAGAACGAGGATCCTTTCTGGTTCGCAAAGTCATAGAAAATATATGCAATTTGCGGAACCTCTGAAAAGTGAACGTAAAAGTTTGGGTAATGTGCAAGAATGCGTAATAAATTGCATAAAGCAAAAGCAGCGTACAGTAATGTCTCTCTAATTGACGCTCAGATTGTCCACAAAAATGGACAATTTTGGAAGATAAGATACGATTGTTCGAGACTTGCGGCTCGTTTTCTATGGTTATCGATTGCCAACAATTATAAAAACGAACCGCAAGGCTCGAACAATCATATCTCCTCTTCCCGAAATGTCCATTTTTCTGCACAATCTATGCATCAATTAGGGAGACATCACTGTAGTTGTTACCAATTATGCCGTATTCTTATTAGGCATATTTTATACATTTATTTATGCATGTATCAAGAATGTTGGCTGCATTAGTATTTTTTGAATTGCATAAAGCAAAAGCAGCGTACAGTAATGTCTCTCTAATTGACGCTCAGATTGTCCACAAAAATGGACAATTCGGGAACAGGAGATACGATCATTCGAGCCCCGCAGCTCGTTCTTATAGTTGTTGAAAATTCGTAACTATAAAAGCGAACCGCAAGGCTCGAATGATCGTATCTTCTCGTCCCAAATCGTCCACTTTTGTGGACAATCTAAGCGTCAGTTAGGGAAACATTGCTGTACTCCGCGCCGAGCTTTCGAATCGACTGGCTGCCGCGGAGCTTTTCAGGATGCCTGAAAAGGATACAGTGGCACTCTCGATCGTCTCAAGAGTTGTATTATCGATAGATTTACGGACCGCTAAAAGCAGCTGCTTTATACATTTGTTTGTAACAGTTACGACAAGACATTTATCCTGATTTTGAACGGGTGTTACTGTTAGATTGGCCGCGAGCGACGCGTACAGTCGCTCGCGAAAGTCTTCGGACACGTGAGATAGTTTTCTGCGAAGTAATTCATTTTTTTAGAACTCTTGGAATCCAAATTGATCGATAATTTTTCTTTGGAAAATATTTAGAATTGTAGGTGCGTTGTGGGATTTTTTTGTAAAAATTTCAAAGACCCCATGAAATATTGATAGTTTTCGGGTAGGTACGAGAATGTAAGATTGCAAGCGTTTCGAATGTTGCTGCAAAATTTTGCAAGATACGAGAAGGTTTATTTGTTTGTTTAATATCCTGTTACCGAAACGTTCTATCATCGAAAAATTTCATTCGAGTTCTCTGCTAAGCGATAATGTATCTAAATAACGCAACGACCGGATAATAAAACACTTGGATGCGAGAAAATATTATATAAATAAAAATACGGATAAAGGAATGCAGGAATGTGCGAATAAATATACGAATAAATTCGATGCGAGTCTTTTTTGGAATTCGATCGACCGACGACATTTGCATCCAAGAAAGTAAGATTGCAAGCGTTTCGATTGTTGCTGCAAAATTTTGCAAGATACGATAAAGATGCTCTTTATCAAAAGGTTTATTTGTTTATTTAATATCCTGTTACCAAAACGTTCTATCATCTGAAAATTTCATTCGAGTTCTCTGCTAAGCGATAATGTATCTAAATAACGCAACGACCGGATAATAAAACATTTGGATGCGAGAATATTGTGCAAATAAATGTACGAATAAGGGAATGCAAGGATGTACGGATAAATGTACGAATAAATTCGATGCGAGTCTTTTTTTGGATTTCGATCGACCGACGATATTTGCATCGAAACCATAAAGAATTCTAATGATTTTTACGATGACTTCATCGGCGGTGCTCAAAGCCCTGTATTTACTGGCAACAATTTTTTAATAGCCAATGAAAATGCAAGATTTTAAATGTTTCCGCTATTAATGGAGCATTTCTTGCGAAATATCGTACATTCCTAAATCTCCCCGAGTCGAAGCTAATTTAATAATTTTTGCCCCTACAAGAACAGAGAGAATTCTAGATATGTGCTTCGGTAGTGAATGTTTTATGGGATTATAAAGGCAACGTGCGCGCACAGAATTCTTTAATGGCTATGTAAAATCGTGGATGTTCGTTGGATCTGGATCGCGATCGACGATTTCTTTCTCGCGGCAGCATCCTTCGTTCGGAAGCTTTCACCCATAATCGCATTAAATTTTTCCGTTCGTCCCTTTTTATGAAGTTTTCAAGAGCGCCGTCGATTGCATATAATTAGAACCATAACTTTCTTATGGTCATACTTAGCCGATACTAAGAGACGGGTTCGGCGAACATCGTAAACTATGTTTTTTGTCGCTTCTGAAATAGAACAGCGAAAAAGCGAATGCGAACGGAAACGTGTTTTCCGTGATCTTATTGTCGAGGGGAGGGATATATCTCGTCGAGCACCGTATCTGCTGTATTATGTGATTAGTATTAATCTTAACTGCCTGACATTTGCAAACAGTCGTTAAGCAAGAACAATTGTGTAAATCGAAAACATAATGTGAGAACAATACGAGACGAGATTATATTTTAAAAAGATTTTAGTTCTTAGAAAAATTTATATTAATTATATTAATTCTATATATATATATATATTCTATATGCTCTCTCTCGCGTGCTCTCTCTCTCTCTCTCTTGCGATCTCTCTCTTGCGCTCTGTCTCTCGCTCTCTCTCGCGCGCTCTCTCTCTCTCTCGCTTTCCCTCGCGCTCTCTCTCATTCTCTCTCTTGTTCTCTCTCATTATTCCTCTCTTGTTCTCTCTGACTCTCTCTTATTCTCTCTCTCTCTTATTCTCTCTCTCTCATTCTCTCTCTTGTTCTCTCTCATTCTCTCTCTCTTTCGCTCATTCTCTCTCGCTCTCTCTCTCTCTCACGTGCTCGCTCTCTCTCGCACTGTGTCTCTCTCGTTCTCTCTCTCTCTCTCTCTTGCGATCTCTCTCTCGCGCGCTCTCTCTTTCTCTCTCTCTCTTCGTAAAAATGCAATCCTTGAAACAATATGCACTTAAATAATCGTTCAAAATGGACAATTTGGGAAGAATTTGCATCTGGATTCTATAATTATTGACAATCGACAATTATAAAAACGTGCCCCGAATTGTCCATTTTTGTTCACAAGCTGAAGGAAAATTGGGGAGGATTTACTGTACTGTGTACAAGTATTACTATACTGTCACTGAAAAACCAGCAATACTCATCGAAACCGAAATATTTCAGAATACAATTAGAACATTTTGCAACACCGTTTCCTTTATTACAACTCGATATCTCACGTCCAAGTGGCTGGAATTAATTGTTAATAGACAGTATCACTTTTCCGAAAACGAACCCGGAACATTCTAACCCAGCGTGATGGCGTAGGATTGATAAATTTATGAAGGGTTGATTTTACTTTATGTTTGCTATGTATATTGCAATCATATTATTTTCATTGTCATTTTTATTATTATTAATTTATTATTATCACTACCTAATGGTAGTGATATATATATGTATAATAATATAATATATAATATATATATATATATATATATAATAATATAATATATAATATATAATATATAATATATATAATAATATAATAATATAATATATAATATATAATATATATAATAATATAATATATAATATATGTATAATAATATAATATATAATATATATATATAATATATATAACGTTAATATATAACGAAATAATTTATAACGTTGAATTTTTGTAGAAAAATGAGAAGGGCACTCGGTCCGTCGACGATCAATAAACGAATAGATAACTGCATAATTAATAGGCCCAGCTCATTTGCAAAGGTCGACAAAAACTGCAACGAGAGGTGCGCGAGGGAAAGGTCGCGCGTCAAGAAATGGCAGGGTTTCAGAATCGGCGGGTCCAATAAGTCAGCCCCCTTATTACGGTTAACACCGTGCTGTTAATTCAATACACCGTCTCGTTCATTCATTACGCAGTCCCGCCCATGCAAATGAAATCATGGAAGCGGCGGTGGCAGCTTCCGGTGGCCCCGCGATCTCTTCTCTCTATTCATTACACCGATCCTAAATCATTCGACGGTCTCGGGGAAAGAATAAGCACGGTGGAAAAGTGAGAGAAGGGTGGGGGGAGGGCGGAGGCGGTTAAACGGGCTCGTAAATTGCGAAAATTGAACGGTTGTCGAAACGCTGGGAATTAGTAAGACAGCCGGCGACCAAGGGCGTGGAAAGCCCGATGGTGGGGGAAGGGCAATAGCTCGCGAACTTCCGAAGGACCCTCCGTCCTTCGGGAGTGTCTTCGAGCAGAAGACAGCACCGGGGCCTCTAACGAACTTATCCCGAAGGCTGAGTGCTGCCTCCGGCGGCCGAGAAGATATACGAGAATTTCTCTCCGCCTTGGCGTCTATACAGGGTGGAGCGATAATTCTATTCCCATCCCGAAAAGACCCGATAACAACAATTATCTAACAATTTTTTTCGACGAAACGATCACCGTGACAGACGCTTGCCCATTGGTCAAGCGAGCGGTCCCCTTTCAGAGGGCTGCGAAGAGTTCTTTCGATTGCCACAGGTTTTGCAGTTGGAACGAATCGTTTTGTAAATCATGTTCAGCCTCTTTGCGCTTCGAATTAAGTCTTTTATAGGTCATATTAAAGTTTTTACAAATGAAATTAATTGCAGATATTCGCCTTTCTCGACGGAAAGTTAATTTTTGATGGGTTTCTTCATCCTTTTGCAGGTCTTATTCATCTTTTTGCAGAGTTTATTCATCCTTCTGCAGGTTTGCTTCGTCCTTTTGCAGGTTTTATTTATCCTTTTGCAGGTTATATTCATCCTTTTGCAGGTTATATTCATTCTTTTGCAAGTTTTATTTATCCTTTTGCAGGTTATATTCATCTTTTTGCAGGTTATATTCATTCTTTTGCAAGTTTTATTCATTCTTTTGCAAGTTTTATTCATCCTTTTGCAGATTTTATTCATCCTTTTGCAGGTTTTCTTCATCCTTTTGCAGATTTTATTCATTCTTTTGCCGGTTTTATTTATCCTTTTGTAGATTTTATTCATCCTTTTGTAGGTTTTATTCATTTTTTTGCAGGTTATATTCACCCTTTTGCAGGTTTTCTTCATCCTTTTGCAGATTTTATTCATTCTTTTGCAGGTTTTATTTATCCTTTTGCAGATTTTATTCATTCTTTTGCAGGTTTTATTTATCCTTTTGTAGATTTTATTCATCCTTTTGCAGGTTTTCTTCATCTTCTCGCAAATCAAATGCACCTTTTCGCAAATAAAATTAGCCCTTTCGTATGCTCTATCCTCATCAATCGTCTTTCATGCAATTTCTAAATTTTTATTATAAATCCGTATACATCGCATAAAATAATACAATACGAACATTTTCAATTCACTATGAATTTTATAGCGAACAATTACAAATAAATGGATTAGATTTGCAAAAGGCTGAACTTGATCTGTGAAATGCTGTGTAAGATCTGCAAAAAGGTTAAATTAGAGTACAAAGGGGTGAATATGATTTACAAATGAATTCGTTTCTAGCGCAAAACCTGTATACATATATGTCCCTGATATACATATGCATAACTCATCGAAATTGTTCTTGCAGAATGACACGCTTCGACCAGCTTATACCGTTTTCGGACGAAGCTTCTTAGATTCCGCGAATCCCAATCGAATTTCGAACACATAATACATATTAATGGAGACGCGGAAGTCAAACTGTTGATTGGTTTCGTGTTGTACCAGACTCGGAGTGCATGCAAATGCGATGACTAAAGCGCGGATTTGCATGCAAAATAAGAATCGTATGCATTAATCGCGCGCGTCGAGAAGCCGCGCGGACATTAATTTCTTTCTTCGAGCAATTTGAACGAGTTGAAAATAGTACTGCTAGGTTCTTTGCTATTTTGAATACGATTTTTCCATTCGAATCATAAATGCATAAAATTATCGCAGTTCTTCTTGTCCGCAAGAGGCCAGCAGCTTTTGATTAATACATCGTCGTGCAGGCAAGAAATTGTTCGCTTGGAACAATTATTCCAATAACAATTATAATATTATAATATAAATTAAAATATTATAATATACTATATAATTCTAATAACAATTATTCTAATCATACATGCATAAAATTATCGCAGTTCTTCTTGTCCGCAAGAGGCCAGCAGCTCTTGATTAATACATCATCGTGCAGGCGAGAAATTGTTCACTTGGAACAATTATCCTTATATTAGGTCTACCGGAAAGTTCTGTCCGTTTAAGAAATGAAAGGAAATAATAGATTTTTCATAAAAGTAGTTATATTATATATATTTATACTTATTTTATATATTTATTTATTATTATTATTTATTACTTTATATATTTATATATATATTATATTATTTATAAGTAGTAATATTTATTGTGCAATATAATTTCCGACGTTACTTATGACCTCTTGCCAGCGTGATGGCAATTTGTGAGCAACATATTTCAAAAATATTTGTCTCAAACAAACATGTGCATTCCTATCGAAATTTGCAATGACATTATCAGACAGAACTTTCCGGTAGACCTAATACCATATAACTTCGTTCAGTCGATCATGTCTCTCATGACATCCTTTCGCGAATAATTTTAATCATTTCCACGGTGATTGCATCGTTATTCCATAATCCGTATAAACGGCCACGGTCCTCGGAAAAGAACTCGTTCTCGAAGGACAAAAAAAGAATAGAACGGGGAAAACATTTAAAACAAAACAAAAAAAACTCAGCAAGCCATTTCCATTGCATTCTCCGCGGCACCGAATATTCATGAACGTCCATTATCACGGTCCCGTTTGCGCCGATAACGAACCAATTCCAACGATAATATCATTCTTTACGAGTATCATAGATAAAGCGCAAAGAAAACAGCGAATTTATTCGGCCCGGAGTCCTTCGGCCGGCTATAACTATTAGCTACTTTGTGTCGTGACGGTGCAGGATGGCATAGCAATCAGCAGCTCGTAAATCTCGGCCGAACCCGTTTCCGATTTGCCGCGAAAAACGAAAACCGTTCGAACGTTTATATTCGTCCCCGGCTTATCTCGCTTAATCTCGTGTTGTCTGGCTCGTTTCGCCAGAAAATCCGTGCTAATAACTGAACATCGATAATTATTAATGACGATAATAATGGTAGTCGTTCGCGAGCTCGTCGCGGAAATTGTTTCTTTCGTTGATTACGTGCAATGGAAAGAATTGTCGGACGGGCTAACGAGCGATCAACGTACTTCTACATTACGAACGAGGGAAAACGCGGCTAGATTTCATTACGACGACTCGGATCGTTGAATAAATATCAATAGTGCTGTAATCGCTAATCGGTTCCGATAATAACGTGATAGAAAATATGCACGTTGGTCTGCTCCGTATAATTTATGCGTTGATACGTTTGCAAATGGCAAAGGCTCCGCAGCGTCGTGACAGGGGAGGTCTTGCAATCAGCAGATTATTTATTGCAAATACATCTAATATTGTATATTTAATGCTGTACATCTGATATTGTACATTTAATATTGTATATTTAATATTGTATATTTAATATTGTGCATTTAATATTGTGTATTTAATATTGTACATTTAATATTATATACTTAATATTATACACTTAATACTCTACGTTTAATATTGTACATAAAATATTGTGCATTTAATATTCTGCATTTAATATTATACACACTTAATATTATACATTTAATACTCTACATTTGATATTGTACATTAAATATTGTGCATTTAATATAGTACATTTAATATTCTGCATTTAATATTGTACATTTAATATTCTGCATTTAATATTCTGCATTTAATATTGTACATTTAATATTGTGCATTTAATATTCTGCATTTAATATTCCGCATTTAATATTGTACATTTAATATTGTGCATTTAATATTCTGCATTTAATATTCTGCATTTAATATTGTACATTTAATATTGTGCATTTAATTTTCTGCATTTAATATTGTACATTTAATATTCTGCATTTAATATTCTGCATTTAATATTCTGCATTTAATATTCTGCATTTAATATTCTGCATTTAATATTGTACGTTTTATATTATACATTTAATATTCTGCATTTAATATTGTACGTTTTATATTATACATTTAATATTGTACATTAATATTGTGTATTTAATGTTGTACATCTAATATTGGACATTTAATATTGTACATTAATATTGTGTATTTAATGTTGTACATCTAATATTGGACATTTAATATTGTACATTAATATTGTGTATTTAATGTTGTACATCTAATATTGGACATTTAATATTGTACATTTAATATTGTACATCAAATATTGTACGTTTAATATTATACATTTAATATAAACTAAATATCGTACAGTTACTATTATACATTTAATACTGCACATTTAATATTGTACATTAATATTGTGTATTTAATGTTGTACATCTAATATTGGACATTTAATATTGTTCATTTAATATTATACATCAAATATTGTACGTTTAATATTATACATTTAATATACACTAAATATCGTACAGTTACTAATATACATTTAATACCGCACATTTAATATTGTACACTAAATATTGTACATTTAATATTATACATTTAATACTGTACATTTAATATTGTACATTAATATTGTGTATTTAATGTTGTACATTTAACGTTGTACATTTAATAATGCACATTAAATATTGTACATTCGATACTGTACATTTAATACTGTAAATTTAATGCAAATATACTGTTAGGACGTTGAATTAAGAAGACCGTTGTTCGTACAAAAATCCAGCCGATCACATTTCAAGTAAACGATTTTTCCCAGGATAGAGAGAAGCTTCACTCCGAGAATCGATTACCTTTAAGCGATATTTTCGAGCGAGAAGGGTGTCCATCGAAATCGACTGGCTTTCAACCGAACGATTCTTTTTCCCCGCGACAAAGCCAGGGGCTGTTCGACAGAAGTTATTGTCCCACCCCGTATAGCTACGCGTGCAGAATAAAACTACAAGGCGTCTCAATATTATCCGTCTAATCCTGTTTACACAGAGTGGGACGAAAATATGTCAGCCATTCTATTTGCCCAGCATTTCCAATTCTGTATTCCAAGCTTTCGATACAACGTGTGTATGTGACTGTCGATGTATAAGATTGTCTCTGTATCAATAATAAAAGACATAGAAGACAAGTACAATTTTGTTTTAATCTGTTAAATAATTTTGATAAATTTGTTTAGCTTCCTAGATTCTTTTATCCCTTCGCTATTTTATATTTCAGCTATCCATATCTGCCATAAATGCATAAAATCCGAGGTCTATTTGTCATCGTCCTTGCCTCTATCGTTATGAAAATATTGCTCACGTGGAACTCATGAATGGCGACAATGAATATGGCAATTAGTTCGGAGAACAATAATTGACGTGCAGACTGAATATTTATAATTTAGTTAATTTTTATGTAGATTTGATTAGAATTAATGTTTGTAAAATTTAATTAAATTGATTGCATAGGGATGATGTCAATTAAATGAGTTTTTAATATAAAAGTCAATAATAGTGAATATTTATTAGGTAATTTAATTGCACAGTTTTTAAAAATATTCCTATAGTTTAAATATAATTTTTAACATAATTTACATAATGTTATGGTTTAGTTAATGTTTACACAGATTTGATTAGAAATTGATTTCGTTAAGATTTAATTTGATTGATTCTAATTGGGGGTAATATCAATTAAATGAATTTTATAGGTTTATAGGTTTGTCATAGGTTAAATTTAAATAGTATCCGATACAATTTTATAGTTTAATTAATTTTTACATGAGTTCTATAAGAATTAATTTTAGTAAAAATTGCACCAAGTTTGCAAAGTTATGTCTAAGAAGTGTAAGAAGAGTTAGAGAGCATAACCAACAGTAATATTAGGTTGTCGTAAAACCGAGTCACCCTGTATAGTGCGCGCGAGCATCGTTCCGCGTCGCCCGTGAAAAACGAAGGAAAAGACGGAAGGGTGGCGCGGACGAGGACCTGGCAGAAAACTCACTTTCCGCTACGAATCGACCCCCTACCACCTTCGCCTATGCGTGTCTGCGTGTTCCCTTTCTTCGAAACCAGAATAATACGGAAGGCGGCAAGAACCAGTTGTCCGGACCCGGTATTGGAACTGTTAACGTGTCCGAGAATCGACTGCTCCAGAGAAAATCATTTTTTCGACCCTTTCACCCCCGCGAGCAAACCTCGTTTCGCCGAGAAATTAAACCCTCGTCTTGCGATCACTTTGTTACGAGAACGAGGATCCTTTCTGGTTCGCAAAGTCATAGAAAATATATGCAATTTGCGGAACCTCTGAAAAGTGAACGCAAAAGTTCGGGTAATGTGCAAGAATGCATAATAAATTGCATAAAGCAAAAGCAGCGTACAGTAATGTCTCTCTAATTGACGCTCAGATTGTCCACAAAAATGGACAATTTTGTTATTTTTATTGTTATCGATTGCCAACAACTATAAAAACGAACCGCAAGACTCGAACAATCGTATCTCCTCTTCCCGAATTGTCCATTTTTTTACACAATCTGAGCGTCAATTAGGGAGACATTACTGTAGTTGTTACCAATTATGCCGTATTCTTATTAGGCATATTTTATACATTTATTTATGCATGTATCAAGAATGTTGCTACATTATTATTTTTTGAATTACTATTAAAATAAGAAATATTAGTTTCATATAATTAAAATTAGTTTTAATTATAGTTATTATAGTATTCATTATATTATAGTATTAATTAGCTTTTTAAAATTAGTTCATATAATTAAATTAGTTTCATATAATTAAAATATTCTATTTAACACTTATTTGATTATGACAATTAATATCAGTTCTCACATGTTTCGTAAAGGTCGAGAAGTACAAAATATGTTGAAAATAATTAATAAATAAAATTATAAGTAATGCGAAATATACTCAGTCATATTTTTGTTAAAAAGGTGCGTCGTTCGAATTTTACTCGAATTGAAATTGCGATGGTGGCGAGTTTTTCAAGATACACACTTACATTTTGAGGTTATGTCGATAAAATCAAGAAGACACAACAAATTAGTGTGAAAATAAAATGTCGAATCTGAGCAGATAATTCGACTTGAATGTTCAAAGTATGTGTTAAACTAACAATAAATCAGGTTACAAGAATCACTTCACCACCAACATGAAAAAAACCCTTAGCTTTCGTCATAGTCGACACATCCGATTTGACCAAAAATCATTTCATTTCAGAGCAAGAATTTCATTCTCAACTGTAGTACCCGCTGCATAAATATGTAGAGAAACCATTTCGCCGCTCGGCCGAATATTTTTCAGAACGGATCCCGAAGGACGCCTCTTGATTTCGGGTCAACGAGTTGAAATGCCCCTTAATTCAATCTATGCTCCATTAAAAAAAAACGCGGGACCCTTGTGAAAGAAGGGAAAAGCGGGGTGGCACTCGTCGCGGAGGACAATTCGACCGATACAGAAATTTTACGATCGCTGGGTTCGTTTGAAGTTCCTCGAAGGAATTGTACTGCGAAGTATGCGAGTCCTCGAGTAAACGAATGCGTTCTCATCTTAGCTGGCTGATATTTATGGAGAAAATATTTGAAATACTAATACTATATAATATATAATATTATATAATACTATATAATATATACTAATACTATATAATACTATATAATATATACTAATACTATATAATACTATATAATATATACTAATACTATATAATACTATATAATATATACTAATACTATATAATACTATATAATACTCACACTATGTATGAAAATAAATATTTGATCTTGGTAATAGATAACGTAAAATCAAATGGCTTATTTTGGTAATAATAAAACGTAAAATAAAATAGTTTATTTTGATAATATGTAAAGCGTAAAATAGGATAATTTATTTTGATAATGTGTAAAGCATAAAATAAAATAGTTTATTTTGATAATGTGTAAAGCGTAAAATAGGATAATTTATTTCGATAATGTAAAGCGTAAAATAAAATAGTTTATTCTGATAATGTAAAGCGTAAAATAGAACAATTTATTTTGATAATGTAAAACGTGAAATAAAATATTTATTTATCATCTTCAGAAGTATTCATTGGAGAACTAAAATATTGAATGTATGTACATATACATACATACATGAATGCGTGTATATTTACACTATGATTCGGTAAAATAAAAAAAAATAAATAAAATATTCCGAATAATATTCCACAAATATTTTCAGCATATCTTTCAAATAAAACGTTATTCAAGAGATAATCTTAAAAAATGTTTACAACGAATCAAATACTTTATTTTTAAGAGTACACATTCATTCGACTATTTGTTATATATTTATCATCGACTATTTGTTACATATTTATCCACAATATTTCGAATATTTTGTTTACAAAAATACGCGCACGATATCTATAAAATAAGCTATCTATTTACTACATTCGCCATTTAAAAAATACTATTTCACCCAGCACTGGTTCGCAGGGCTTACCCTAACGCCGATCACCGGCAGCTGCCCCGGTCCCGTTCGAAGCTCGTTTTTTACATGAAGTAATTTTTAGGGGTGCCGACCGAACTGTGACCATCGCGGCACAGAGGGCAAGGGAAAGGGCTTTCTCTCCCGAAGAAGAAGAATCGGGCCACTCTCGTGCCTCTTTTCGCGCCTCCTCGCCCCTCGGCTCCACCATCTTTCCCCGTTCTTCGGGGCCACCCCCGGCCACCCTCGAGAGCCTCGAGCCTTCGAGTCTTCAGTCGCTGAAACTCCATTCGGAATACCCCATTAGGAGCGCCCGATTTTTTGGAGATAATGATCCTCGAACTTTTCGAATGGCTTTTCTAACGAATAGCCTTTTAACTCGCCGCGGATTACGGGGGCGACCCGATCGAAACTTTACTTCTTCAAATATTTGCCGCCACCCCAACCCCCCCGGGGCGAACTGCGTTAATAAGCGGACCTTCGCCGGGGCGATTCGATTATAAGGTGCGGTCGTGATTGTTCGGGGAGAAAGAAGAATCTCTCTTTCCACGATAACGGAAAGTTTACTTCTGCTAGTTTTAATAGCGTTTGCTATTGCGCGATACGCTAAAGGTGAATCGAAGGCGAATTATTTGCGGCGGCTGATATTCTTCGCTTGCGTTCTTCCTCCTGGAGAATCGCTGAGAATTTAATTTATTTTTCTTCGAAAACATTTTTACGATAGTCAGTTTCAATTGTGTTTGGCTACTGCACGACACGCGAATGATAAATCGGAGGCAAATTATTTGCTGGCTGATATTTGTCGCTTGCTTTCTTCTTCTTGGGATCACTGAAGAATTTTTGATAATTTTATAGAACGCGATCTTCATTTTAATATACACAGTTTTAATATACAATGGCGGGTTCCTCAGGTCATTTGAAGCAACTTCTTCCTTTACAAAAATTTTCTCCGAGGCACCGTTAACGAGTTATCAACGAAAAACAGCGACCAATAAGAATCGAGTACGGCTGACGCGAGGCGGTCCGGCCAACCAGCGCACGAAGCCCAGTCCCGCTCATCGCCTCGACCGCTGGCGCCGTTGGCTCGGCCACCTCGCGCCAGCCGAGCTCGCCTCTCATTGGTCACTGTTTTTCGTTAATAACTCGCTGATGGTGCCTCGGAGAAAATTTTTGTAAAGGAAAAAGTTGCTTCAAATGACCCGAGGAACCCGCCACTTTCGGATTGCGAGACATTTTTGGAACACCCTGTGCATATGACGTATCTTACATTAACTATTGACATAAAGATACATATTCGATACTTTAATAATAATACCTTGGATAACGTTTATGCAACATTTGTTTAAATCATCCGAATAAAAATGTATATACTAATGTTATTAATTAATAATATAGTAATATTATTTATACAGTATAATTATTAATATATATAATAATATTATTAAACATGCACAGTTATTCTTCTTCAAAAACGAGTACATCGATTCGACGATCATTCCTCGAAGAAACCTCGGCAAGGTCTCGCACGTTGAAAGAATAACGGAAGAAAAACTGCGGAAATTGTGGAAGATAGAAAAAAGAAGTTAATACGATTATGATCGATGGAAATGGCCGTAATTACATCATCGAACCACCGCGAGACAGAGAGAGAGAGAAATAGAGAGAAAGAGAGAGAGAGAGAGAGAGAGAGAGAGAGAGAGAGAGAGAGAGACCAGCAGAAATGGAAAGTCGTCCGCGAGGAGGAAATCGCAACGACCACAATTATGGCATCGTAGACGCATGCGCGTTGCTGTATTAATCCCAGTCGAATGATGAACACGTTCGTTTCTTGTCGCGAGCAGATCGCGACTCGCGACCGCAGAAGAAAACGCGCGCGTTCCCTCGCGAAAAAGAGGTTTGCCATCGTTTCTTCTGTCATCGTGTTTCTGCTTAACGGTCGCGCGGCGCGACTTCGCGGTTCTTCTTTTTTTCTTCTTTTTCCAATTTTTTTTTCTGCCGTCCGGGGTTTTTCGTTCCGCGTAATTTCTGTTCTTCGACACCTGGGACGGCCGCGCAAGAAACGTTCAATTGCTTGGCTCGCGACAATGAATTGCCTGCGGTTCGGATATGCGCGGGCTTCGACGACGTCCAAGCATGCCGATGATACTTTTCGAACGATAAAAATGAACGTGTGCAGGAATGCGGCGTTTCCTTATTCGACGACGTTACCGCAGAGTTTCGCGAACGTAACCGGTATTGTGACACGTTTGTCGCGTATTAACAGTCGTAAAATGTTTTGTAACTCTTTCGTTGTTCAACGTTGTTGTTATTCATTGTTGTCCTAAGTGCATTGCAGATAACAAAGTCTTGAAACCATTTAAACATTTCAGTGTTCAACGTTGTATCTGAACATTTATGTAATAAATGTATAAAATTTGCAGAATAATTAATGCATTTCAGATATAATAATATAGTCATAATATTTTTTAACCATTTTACTGTTTAACATTGTGTACCTATTTAGTGTTGCCTTTCATGCATTCCAGATAACATAGTTTTTTTTAAATCATTTAACCATTTCACTGTTTAACATTGTAGCAATACATTGATATCACAAATGCATAAAATCAGCAGTATAATTAATACATTCAAGATGACATAGTCATAACATTTTTTAACCATTTTGCTGTGCAACATTGTACCAATTCATCTTTTACGCATTCCAGATAACATAGTCATAACATCTGTTAACCATTTTACTGTTTAACATTGTAACAACATGTACATTGATGTCATAAATGCATACAATCAGCAATGTAATTAATAGATTCCAGACAACATAGCCATAAAGTCTTTCAATCATTTTATTGTATAACATCATACCTATTTATCGTTGTCTTTCATACATTCCAGGTAACACAGACATAAAATCTTTTAACCATTTTACTGTTCAACATTGCACCTATCCGTCGATGTCATGAATATATAACATTCGCAGTATAATTAATGCATTCCAAATAATATAGTCATAACATTTTTTAAACGTTTCACCGTTTACCATTGTACCCATTCATTGTTGTCACAAATATATAAAATGCGCGGTCTAACGCGTCACAGATGACACATTCTTAAAACCAAAATCCTTAATCCTTTCACCGTTTCAAATTCTACCAATTCGCGTTCGACACAACCGTATAAAATCGTATAAAATCCGCGATCCAGTCATTCGATTCCTATTAGCAGACCAACCAACGATACCAGTCGTAAAACGCGCACGTACAATAAATCTCGCACGATTACGCGCAGCTAAGATTCCGACTGTAAACATCGAATCGCACACAATGTTCTCCCACGGCCGCGAACCCGACGGATTCGCGACGTTCGAAACCGCGAAGAGAGCCAGAAGTTATAAAACTCTTGGTGCTCCTCGCGTTTCTCGAGTACCGCCTACCAGCAACTCCGGCACATTTTTGGAGCGGAGCGCCCGAGATAAAGAAAGTCTTTATTTTGAGCGGAAAAGATTACACGTCCTTGCGAATGCATTTGATTTGATTTATTTTATAAATATACATTTTCCTATTGTAAATAAAAGATAAATTTTAAACTTTGTAATTCACCATGGTGCGATATCTTTGGTAACAATCTCCCATGTGCGTTCTGGGTTTACTTGGACAAGTGTTACAGTATTCGCTTTGCCAAATAGAGTTACTAGATATTTCTTTCAAGTTTAGAACATTTTCTGCGTAGTGAAGAGAATAAACTTTGAAGTAACCCTTTATCAGACAAAGTTTAAGAAACGTATAACGTAGATGTACGAACGCAGTAAATTTAACCATAGAATAAAAATTTGTATCGCGTTATCGAAAATATTGATTTCCTTTCTTTATAATTATGTACGTTTCCATTTATATTTCATTGGATCTCCGTTCGTTCAGCATTTTCTGTAGCTTCGCCATAAGCTTTACAGAAAATTTCGCGAATTCAGTGTCGAGAAAGTGACACAATATTTGCGGTATTTTAAGAAATTACATTTAAACCCTTGACATACCATTTTCCTCGCAGTCACTGCGATTAGAAATTTTTCGATTGCAATCATTTCTTAGAAGGGGAAGAAACATTGATGCTTATAGTGCGCCCAAATTTACTCGGATGCTTAAATATTGATCACAAGGGATTAGAATTCTATTCCACTTTTAAAGGACAGAATAATAATTTATGCTCAATCGGTTATTACTAGAAATTTTTACGAGTCGGACTCGTCAAAGTAGGGGTTAAGAACTTCCGTCTTTTACATGTTTAATTTTAACAAATGGTTTACTAATTGAATTTGAATAAAGAAATTCGACGTATCTTATACGATAAATATAAAGTGAATTACGCTTGAAGATAAAGTGAAGTCACAGCGATTGGCTACTTCACAGCAACTGGGTCCTATTACGAGTCAAACTCTTCAAAGTACAGCGAATGATTAACCCTTAGCGTTCCGCGCGTTTCTCGAGTACTGCCTACCAGCAACTCGGCACATTTTTGGAGCGGAGCGCCCGAGATAAAGGAAGTCTTATTTTGAGCGGAAAAGATTACACGTCCTTTTGAATGCATTTGATTTTATTTATTTTATAAATATACATTTTCCTATTGTAAATAAAAGATAAATTTTAAATTTTGTAATTCACCATGGCGCGATATCTTTGGTAACAATCTCCCATGTGCGTTCTGGGTTTACTTGAACAAGTGTCACAGTATTCGCTTTGCCAAATAGAGTTACCAGATATCTCTTTCAAGTTTAGAACATTTTCTGCGTAATCGTTGGTTTCCTTTATAATTTCATTTACCAATTCGTCCGTGAAAAATAATTTAAAATATTGTATCGGCTGTTCAATGTTTGTGGGAACTTGTGGTCCAATGACCCGTGGCAATACGCTAAAAGGTATTCTATCTGGAATATGTAATTCTTCCGTAACATCGCGCCATTCGTCTAAGTCTTGTAACGAATCTTTGCTGTCGCTTTCAATAATTCTCATTCTTCGTCTCTTTGGTAGTATAATTTCGCTACTACTACTCGAAGCGTCAGAATCATAACCAACATTGTCTTCCACAATGTCTTTTAACTCTTCAAAATCAAATACGTCTTCGGTATCGCTCGGCTCTAAATTCGCATCGTAATATTTATTTTTCTCCACGTTGCTGACCATAGAAAAGGCCAAAAAATGGTTTAATCGTAGTGGTACAGACTTAGCACGTTTCAACTACAGATAACAATTGCTAACGCCGACGATAACGTATGCTAAAAACATTTGGCTCCGCAGCGGAGCCTTCGGAGTCACGGAACAAATGACAAATGTCTCCGTAGCGGAGCCTTCGGAGCGCTAAGGGTGAAAGTGTCCTCTCGCGAGGCAAGCGTAAAAGAGCATCGAACGGAAGCGAAAATATTTGCCGTTCGCTTCGAGTTTACTTTGCGAAACTCGTTGTCGCAGTTCGACGACGCTGCCGCGCGCCGCCGCACCGCCACGGTTGATCGTCGACGTCGCCGGGTTCGGTCGCCGGCATGAAATCATAAAACTTGTAACGCCGGTGGTTCCCCGTGCTAGTGTACACGCCGGTTTCTTGTTTCCCCGACACCGGCTGATAATTTTATTAGTCCGGTACACGACTAGGGTTACGGCCGGCGCGACGATCGTAACGCAACAAACGCCGCTGCAACCCCGCTGATAGCCGATTTGCATCGCAACGCCATGGCAAAGACTACTATCTTACGCGATAAAGCGTCGCAATTTAGACGTCCACGGTCGATTAATCGCCGTGGCCCCCGGTTCGCCGTCCCGATCGCGGATTATTCCGGGAAAGGTAAGCGCGCCCGGGAATTGCGCAAATAATTTGCAGCATTCGATTCGCTTCGTTAACGCGCTTTGACCGTCGCCATCGCGCTTCGATAAAGTTCGCCTCGAGCCAGGGCGGCGGACACGCCGTTATCGGGCGTTGCGGATATTATTCGGAGAACGACTCCCAAGGTGTTATTTTTCTCCGTTTAGGAACGCGCCGCGACAATCGCTTCGCAATCGTTTTCCTGAATTATGGGAATTTCTCCCGGAAATTCCAGATTTCGCGGTTGCCGTGAATTTCCTTGTGCTGGTCCTGCGCTTGTGTAATTTACACTGCTAAGTCGATGTTAAGGGTCGACGGAGTCGGTGAAGCGTGTTATGCGGCGCGAATTTTCGGAAGACAAGAAAAAATAAACGGTTTGGGTGGTGTGCGCCGGGTAAGAAAAACCGCAACCAATCGCGACGAACGTTGAAGTACGTCAACAACTATAAAAACGAGCCGCAACGCTCGAACAATCGTGTCTCCTCTTCCAAAATTGTCCATTTTTGTGTAAAATCTGAGCGTCAATTGGGGAGTATTTACTGTATTCTCAGTTCCGCCGGTTTCGATTCCGACCTCCGAACATTTCCGAGCGAAATTACTGTATAAGGTAACGTCTACCTCAATAGAACGTATCGATGCAACGGTGAATCTAAAAGAGAGTCTTTATACAGGAAATTCTCCCCAATCTTCCCACAGCTTGTAAACAAAAATGGAAGAATTTTTGTGATTGTTGACAATCGGCAACTATAACAATGAGGCTCGAATAATTCGCGAGACTCGAATAATCGTATCTTCTCTTCCCAAATTGTTCTCCCAATTTCCCCAATTTCCGCGTCTTCTGTATACACTTCATTTCGATGCCGCATATATGCGCCGCCCGTACCCACAGGTCGTCGAGTGGATGCCGCATATATGCGGCGCTCGGCGCGAAAGGGTTAATCCAGGCCTCGGCTCATTACGTTCATCCGATGCGGAAGCCGCAAATTTCAACGATTCGTTTTCATTAACATTCACATTCGACTTGTTTCCTGTTCTTCGAAGGATGTTTCGACTCATCCACGTTCGTTTTTAGTGACACAGTTCGATTTCCTCTACGGTGAATTTTATGCATACGGCCTGCGAATTTTATGCATTTTCGACGAGAATGATCGAATGCAAATCTGCGAAGACTTCCGGTGAATCTAAGAGTCTTTATACAGGAAATTCTCTCTAATGTTCCCTCAGCTTGTAAACAAAAATGGAAGAATTTTTGTAATCGTTGACAATCGGCAACTATAACAATGAGGCTCGAATAATTCGCGAGACTCGAATAATCGTATCTTCTCTTCCCAAATTGTTCTCCCAATTTCCCCAATTTTTGTTTACAAGCTGAAGGAAAATTGAGGAGAATTTAATGCATTATTTGCGATTTATTGAGACGACTATAAAAGAAAAGACATATTTACGAGACTCAGGTCCCTTGCAATTAACTCGGACAATTTTGATGTCGCACAAAAATCCGCGGTACAATAATCGCAATTTTGCTCGAACTTCCAATCCCTCGAACATCAATTTTTTCCGCGATGTTTTCTCAAAAATTCAGGGTCCGTAATTTGTATTCCGATTCCCAAATCGGATAAACTATTTAGGAAAGCGAGAAGACAGTTGAAAAATGGATCGTAGCGTTTCGAAGTGAAACGAGATCAAGATTGTGTTGTATTGAGTTGGCAACTAAGTAATTGCTGATTTCAGTTATAGATGTCTCTCACTCCCATTTTTATGATATCCGTAAATGTTATATTATAAAATTATTATTATTATTATTATTATTATGTTATTTTTTATTATCCGTGAATGTCAGCAACTGGACAAATTGAATGCAGCGGTCAAGGAAAAGCGACCAGAATTGGTCGATCGTAAAGGTGTCATTTTCCACCAGGACAATGCTAGGCCGCACACGTCTTTGTCCGCTCGGCAAAAATTGATGGATATCGGTTGGGAATTGATGTTACACCCACCATATAGCCCTGATCTCGCGCCATCGGATTACCACTTATTTCGATCCCTGGACAACTCCCTTCGTGGTAAAACTTTTAACGATGACGACGCTGTAAAACCTCACTTAACTCAGTTTTTGGCCGAAAAGGATCAGACTTTCTACGAGCGTGGAATTTTCAAGTTGTCAGAGAGATGGCAAAAGGTCATCGAACAAAATGGAAAATACATTACAGATTAAACTTCGTTCCAAGTAAAAAAAATTTTTTATTTCATTGAACAAATCGGCAATTACTTAGTTGCCAACCCAATAGTTGAAATCGCGAGTCGCGACGTTCTTCCTCGCATTCGCAGGAATCCGTCGCAGGATCGACGCGGACAACGCGCGGGATCGCCAAGTTGGCAGAGCCGCGCACCTGCGATCGACGTGAGAGACGCTTCTTTCCGTGAACGCAACCAGGTTTTACCCGCCGCGGAATCGCCGATACGTGCGGGTTGGCGCGGCGCGGTCACCGATATTAAAGCCGGAAATAGGATTTGCGTTTTGCCGGCGCGGCGTCCCATGCCGCCGCGCGGGTTTCTTACGCGGGACGCGAAGATAAGCGTGAACGATAACTTAGGGGAGGAGGCGCATGACTGGAATGAAACGGGCCCCAGATGAACCTATCTTATGCGAATACGACGCCCCGATCGTAGATGGACAAGCCGCGATACAGGCGAGTTTTATATCCAGCCGCAATAATGGCGATTCGATGCTCGATGTGGATTTCGCGGAAAAACGCCGACAAATTGTTTATTCGGAATCGACGGTGTTCGAGTATTTGCGCGGCGTAGCTTTTCTCCCTTTCGCGTCGCGTTTCCTGTCTGAAATGGCCGCGGAATTCGAACCGTTGTCGAGGTTAATGCCGCGCGTTATTATTAATTTCAAGCAGGGAATGCAATGTTTGCCGAGCTCTTTCTTGCTGCCTCCGAGATCTTCCTGCTTGTTCGAATAATTCTCTACGCGAACTAGAATTCTAATGTTCTTTTAGAAATTTTTTATATATTGTTATTATATATTATATTATTTCTTTGCGGGTACTTAAATATATTATTTAACAGTATTGCGTAAATAAATATACCTCGAACAGAAAAGATAATGTTTATTATTGTAGATACCTAAATGTGTTATTTAACAATATTATATATATAAATCAATGTATCTCGAACAAAAAGAATAATATTTGTAATATAATACTTCTTCTTACATGGATACAAAATAATCCTCCCTTCAGCAGACCATCTTATTTTTACAGTTACCTAAATGTATTATTTAACAATATTATATAAATCAATGTATCTCAAACAAAAAGAATAATATTTATAATATAATACTTCTTCTTACATGGATACAAAATAATCCTCCCTTAAGCATTCCTTAAATCTTCTAATACCTTAAGCGTCTTTTAAAAAAGTTAAATTTTGTTTCAATTAAAAAAGTTATTTACGAAATTAATTATTTAACGTTCCATCATATTCATTCTGTACCATTCTGTCAATTTAATGTCGAAGAACAAATTATATTCTAGAAATGAGGGCGGATGAGGGTCAACAATATACCAGTTACAAATAAGATTCGCATAACTTTCGGTCCAGAATAAAAAAGTTCGAGCAATCACCAAGGTGATACACGATCAATTTGCATCCACAATAATCTGCGTATTTATAATCTTCATCTCGCTCCACGATTAAAACGATTCTAGATCAAGAAACACGGCTCGAACAAATTATCGAAACAATACCTCACAATAATTACTCTCTACAGGGTGTCCCAAAAATGTCTCGCAATTCGAAAGTGACGGATTCCTCGAGTCATTTGAAGCAACTTTTTCCTTTACAACAATTTTCTCCGAGGCACCGTTAAGGAGTTATTAACGAAAAACAGTGACCAATGAGAGGCGAGCTCAGCTGGCGCGAGGCGACCGAGCCAATGAGCGGAACTGGGCTTCGTGCGCTGGTTGGCTGGGCCGCCTCGCGTCAGCCGTACTCGATTCTCATTGGTCACTGTTTTTCGTTAATAACTCGTTAACGGTGCCTCGGAGAAAATTTTCGTAAAGGAAGAAGTTGCTTCAAATGATCCGAGGAACCCGCCATTTCCGGATTGCGAGACATTTTTGGGACACCCTGTATATCCCGAACACATCGTGAATTTTCCAAACAATTACTTTCTTCCACCGTCTTGCAATTAGCCCGCACGAAACAGCTTTCGACACGCAACCCAGAAAACCGTGGTCGAACAATCATTGAGCTAACTCGGTACTACACCATTAACCTGAATCTCTTTCACTCGGTATACTATGTACATACATACATATAATCGTTTCCTCGCTCGTCCTTCGCTCTGCCGTTCCCTCGAACGATTTTCACCGGGTGAACATGGAAAAGCGGCCGGGATCAATTACGGAGGCGTTAACCGTGCATTGTTTCCAGCCGGTTGCTCACGGCCGAATCCTTGTCGAGCACGATTTTTCGCTGGTTTCTGCGCGCTGCGCCGATATCATGAAAAACATGATTTCAGGCTTCTACAGGGTGTCCCAAAAATGTCTCGCAATCCGAAAGTAGGGGATTCCTGAGGTCATTTGAAGCAACTTTTTCCTCAGCGAAAATGCAATCCGCGACTTCGTTTACGAGTTATCAACGAAAAACAGTGACCAATCAGAGGCGAGATCATTTGGCGCGTGACGGCCGAGCCAATGAGCGGAACTGGGCTCCGTGCGCTCGTCGGCTGGGCCGCCGCGCGCCAGCCGAGCTCGCCTCTTATTGGTCAGCGTTTTTCGTAAATAACTCGTAAACGAAGCCTCGGAGAAAATTTTCGCAAAGGAAAAAGTTGCTTCAAATCACCTCAGGAACCTCCCATTTCCGGATTGCGAGACATTTTCAGGACACACTGTATACCACTGCGCGGCGGTATCGTTCCTCGGAGCAAAGCCGCTCGATCGGGAAGACAACGCGGCCACGCGGGACGAGCGAAGCAACCTTTGGAAATCCTTGCTCGATCGGCGACGGCTGACGCGTATACATAATACCGAGCATATACACGTCGCTCCCGCGAATCCTCGGTGCGTGACCGACGTATAGAGTTACGCGCGCCGTGCGGCCCGCATTCCTAGGAAGGCATATACATGAAATTCGATAGCTTTTGCCTCGGCAACGCACGAAGACGCGCGCGCGCGTGTAAGGGCGACCGGATCGGGAAGGAGGGCCAACGGAGAAAACGGCGAGGCGACTTGATCGATCGTTATCGCCCGGCTCCACTCGTCGATCTGCACTTTACTGGGACGTGTCCTGCGAGCCAACTAGAGTACCAATCCGAATGCCACGGATTTTTCGAGGCCTGCGCCCTGATACGCTTCGGACTTGAACGAGTTTCGCCGCGGAGATTGCGAGACTCGATTTTTCGGACGCGTCGAGCGACGAGCTGCGACTACGAAAATTCGCGCGACGCGTCGGGTTCATTTGCGGCGCGTCGGAAACGTTTTCGTTCGACCTTGAAAGAGGAATTACTTTTTCGTAATTGGGAGAGACGATCTGAATTTTGTTTGAGATGTCAGAGGGATTTGGTTTGTTTGTAGCTTAATTGTTTAATTTCGTCGTTTGCAGTCGGAGCCATTTGAATACGAAATATTATTATTAATAATATTATTATTATTCTGGTCTATTCTATTTTCATGTGATTTAACCCTTTGCGCTCGAAGCGACTTTAACTCGAAATCTAAAATAGCTTTCTTTGTCCTACAGTATTTTTTCATTTCATGTAACTTATTTTTGTGCATTTTATGCATACGACTCAAGCAACAATTACACTTCGTAATGATACTTTTTTTAAAATATAAACAACTTCGACGATGTTGAAATTATTTTGAAACTTGATATAACAATTTCCGATGGCGCCTCAGGGTCGCTGCTCGAGTACAAAGGGTTAATCTAGTGCTTTTTGTATATATGAGATTAAATGTTGTGACTCGTGCGATGGTTACGCTTTTGGCAGTCTTTTAAGTATAAATAAATTTGAAAAAATTAATTTCAAATTAAAAGTGTTAGAACTATATCGAAACATGGTGTGACAGGCTTTGGCGGTGCCTCGGAGTCACCCCTTAACTGCAAAGGGTTGATTGTAATATTAATATGAATTAGTAACGTTAACTATACTTATATATTATAAATAAATTACTGAGCTCTTCAAAATACATTTTTTTTTATTTTCGTTACATGAAAACAATTTTTCAGCCATTGTCTAGTAAACTAACCCTTTTAACATCTTTATACAAATTTAGATCGCTCTGCCTAGTTGTAATTTATTGAAATAAATAAAATAATAGAAATCGTATTACAGTGTAATTGTTCAATAATCTCGTTTTTAAAAACGTTGTCAACTTCTCACTTTTTCAAAATTGCCACATAAATTTCAGTAGTATGCATGAAACAACGACGAAATTTTTACGCTGCTTCTGTTTATAAAATTGACGATCGGAGGACAATAGTCAATTTTAACAAATAAATCGTGCGCCAGGTATTAATTTCCATGTGATTTCTTCGCTGGTTATCTTTATTTGTGCATCTCTATATTCCCGCATCACTTGTAACACCCTACACAAAACAGATGAAATTTTATATCGGATCAAGTGATCAGTCATGGTTATCTGTCAGTCATAGTTATCTGCGGATGAGGAGATTCACGCACTTTAAAGGTCGCGGTTCAATCTCGTCGCTTTAAAGCCGCGTTTACACGCGTGTGCGGGTCCGCCATTGATCGTAGCTTCGAATTATGTGTATTCTGCAAATCGATGGAAATCGTTAAAATATATAATTGTAAATATAATTATATGTTATAATATATTTATAGTAATATATTTAAACTAGAAAATTAAACGTAACTGTCGCTGCTTTCTTGAATGTATTGAAACAAAGACACCAAAGAGTAATTGCTAACACTAAACTTATAAGAATTACAAGATAGAATTTAAATTAAAAAAAATTTTAAAGCTATTTAATAGTATTTAATATAATATATAATTATATATAGCTCTAATTATAAATATAAATACATAAATATACATATATATATATATATATATATATATAAAATTAAAAAAATTATATATATTATATTATATATTTAAAAAATTTTAAAGCTATTTAATATTATTTAATATAATATATAATTATATATATATGTATATTTATGTTTATATATTTTTATGTATTTATATTTATAATTATAGCTATATATATAATTATATATTATATTAAATATTATTAAATAGCTTTAAAATTTTTTTAATTTAAATTCTATCTTGTAATATAAATATATAAATATAAATATAGGTAAATATATGAATATAAATATAGATAAATATATAAATATAAATATAGATAAATATACAAATATAAATATAGATAAATATACAAATATAAATATATATAATATATATAAATATATAAATATAAATATATATAATATATAAATATATATAATATATATAAATATATAAATATAAATATATAAATATAAATATATATAATATATATAAATATATAAATATAAATATATATAATATATAATTATATATAATTATATGTATGAAATATAAAATTCCTACAATTTTTATAATAGCGTGTGCTATATAATAGCCACATAATAGCCTACGAATAAAGAAATATATTTAACAATTTCTAATGGAAGCAGCTTCACGACTTCGATAATCAATTAAAATAAATTGCAATGAAATGAAAAAAAATGTGAAACCGGTCAGGTTGATCAACGATGCTACCATCGGTTTAGCGTAAACATGCACAGTTTCCAGCGGCAATCATATTAAGAATGGTTTCACAGAAGTATAGTTTTACAGAATCCAGTCGCAACAGTGTCGCGACAATGTACAGCTGCTGCTATTGATGCGATAGTAATTCGCGAGAAGTTCGAACAACTTGAATTCTCGTGAATTCGGAATCTTCGTGGCGCGTTTAATTAAAACTCGATCGAACTCGTGGCCGCGCGTAACGGCACGATCCGCCGGGCAGGCTTAATGTGAACAGAGCTTAAAGTGAAAGCCGACCTGTTTGCCGTGGGTACACCGATGCATTCAGCCGAGCGATTGCTCGTACGACCTGTTCTCCGATGTACGTCCCGATTTTACATAGCCACGACATCGTTTCCCGATTAAGGATTCCGAAACGCGACGTCGATAAAAGCAAAACTTACCAACCGGGAATCGTAATGTAAAATCGATCGGAGGGGAGAGGGAGAACTCTTGCTTTCCATCCTGACCCCGGCGCCTCAACATTCTGCGGTAAATACTAAACACTGATTGCGGACAATAGCCGCGTGTTGAAATCGAGAGAGATTAGACGGATGATCGGGGTCCAAGGACTATTCGCAGATCGAGGAAAGTTCGCGTGGTGAAACTGGATCGTCGCACGGTGTACGATATTTGAGCCGTTTATTTTGAAAGTGGCATAAGTCACTTTGTTTTTAAGTCGAGATATTTAAGGGTTTGCGTTTTAACATGTTTAAAAATATGGATGCTAACTTTCGAGAAGATTTACTTGTATTTGTTATCTCAGGATACTGATATTTTTCTCGGTATAAATAATTTCGTATAAACATTAAAAAATCATCACTTTTCATTACGGTAAAGTGACTTAAGCCACTTTCAAAATAAATAGTTTAGGAAAATGACTGACATATATTAATTTTGTCCGACGTATTTTACCGAAGTGATGTTTTGAAAGGACAGTGATTTACTAAAATTGTTGAATAAATTACATATATAATAATAATTTATACCATGAACATATCTAATATAAAGGTTTGATTTAAGTATTTTTTATTTTAATATTCATAAAATACAAAAATAATTAGTACATTTTGAAACATAAGTATAAATAATTTATATGAAAATACATCAGTTCAATTTAATTTTCGTCATCGATAGGAGCGATTAAGTCCTCGGAAATCGTGTTTTGTTTCAAATTTTTTAAATAACTGTGGTATATTGGGGGTATATAATTAAGCAAGTCCATCGTGTCTTTGTATTTTGCTGAAGAAACAGGACGAGATCCAGCGTATAACGGATCCATTTCTATTTGTGAATAACGCCTAGGTCTTCCTCTTTTTGGTGACAAATCCAAAGTTAGAAATTCATCTTTTTCATCTAAAGTTAGTTTATAAAACATTTTATAGCCATCTGCTGGCGGGTCTGGAGGTAGCCGCCACATCACTATAATATAATTTACAAAACTGCACTATTCTTTCGCACTTATAAAAATAAGTCCAGTGTGATCACAACTTTTTTAAAAATACTGAAAATAATTCAAAACAATACTTCACACACACACTTATCGCACGTTTCTATTTCTTTTACACTAAGCCCCGCAATTAATTTCCTGAGTACAGCGACTTACGCCACTTTCAAAATAAACATGTTTGTTATACCGTTAATTAGCAAAACTTCTCTCGAACAAATCTCAATAGTTCTCAACTTATTGATTGCAAATTTTTGAAAAATGAAAAGATACCGTTCAATTGTAACTAGTGTTACCATTAACTCGATTTTTTTGAAAAAGTGACTTATGCTACTTTCAAAATAAACGGCTCATTTATGGCCGTGGCAGGCGCAAAGTAACTCAATAATAATTTTTACCATAACTTTTTGCAATATTCATTATTGATCTTTTTTAACGCTAGATTGCCGGAGCGAGAGGTAATTTACGATTTTTAAAATGTATGTTGCTTTTTAATAGAATTATGACCAAGAACATATGTTTTATATAACCGACATATGCTTAAAAAAGTTGTTTAAGTTTTTATATATATATATACTATTATTATATTCTGTATATATATATAGCAATAAAATCGTAAATTAATCAAACTAACCAAGTTAACAAGCGATTGACTTTTGTGTAATAAAATGTAATATGTACTTGTTTCTAATATAACATTATATGTAGATTAGAATTATAAATCGAGAGAACGTACGAAGCATATTAAAATATTGAAACCTACGTTCATTTGTTAACATCTTATCGTTATAGAAATATCTGCATTAAACCATTATATTATTATATTATTACTACATTATAGGAACATTTTCACAAAGCAGTAAATTACTGAAATAAATAAATAATTTAGTAAAAGATTGTTCTGACACCGACTATGATGAAGATGATCTAGCGAATATCCAAGATCAGAAGATAAAAATTTTCGACTTTTTCCTAAAGAAAGAAAAAGAATCCAAGTTTTCCCCAATTATTATTGTTATTCACAATCAATTTTCGCTCACAAAATAGGAAAATATATAAATACGCATAAAACGGTCTTCTCACAAACGACTCGTTAATTTAAACAACCAAGTCACTTCGATCCCGATCTATCCGCCAGAGGATTCTGCCTCGCGGATCGCTCCGATTCGCAGAAAATCACCTTCGCACAAATCTCCCCGCCCCGTTATTCCTCTAATTCGAGACTCTACGGCTACGGCAATCTGCGATCCAGTCCACTAATCTCTGAATAGAATTCGCGCTTCTCCTACATTGTCTCCTTTTCCAGGGATTCCGGGCCAGTTCCCCAACGAAATCATAAATTCGTTCGCCCCTTGCATTCCAACCAGATCCGTTGTCCATGATCCTCTCCATCTCGCGACACTACGGCCAACTTAAATTCAATCGGTATATCGAGTGTGCGCGAATAATGCCGGCGCCCGATCCCGATTCCGTGAGACCCGAGACTCGATTCGATCCGGCCCGATCAGATCCGCGAAGTATGTACCTCGACGGAGCCCTAATCTATAACTGCCGGAGCGTGTCGATATAATTGGATAAGCTTCCTTGAGCCGCGGCGGATCTCGAGTTTCATCTTTTCCGTTCGTTCCGTGGCAGCTCTGAAAACTCGTGGGATTTCAGGACGCTTGCGGCGACCGCGAACGAGCACGGGACGGGGACGCGTATCGAAAATCGCTGGGGCGGCGTTAATCCTCGATTACGCCCGCCTTAATCACTGCGGCCCGCTCCGCGTCGACTTCCTTTTTTCTTTTTCCTTTTTTTCTTTTTCCCGTTTTTGTCGATTCTTTTAACCGCGCGGCCCTCCGGTATCTGCAACTGCCGACGATATTTTCGAATATCCCGGCCCCGGCGATTGTCGAGACCGTAAACGCTCGTCCGGGATACCAGCGACGGCTTTAAACATGATTCAGAGTTAACCCTTAGCTCCGCTCTATCTGAAGGCTCCGCTACGGAGAGATTTGTCATTTGTTCCGTAACTTCGAAGGCTCCGCTGCGGAGCCAAATGTTTTTAGCATACGTTATCGTCGGCGTTAGCAATTGTTATCTGTAGTTGAAACGTGCCAAGTCTGTACCATTACGATTAAACCATTTGTTGACCTTTTCTATGGTCAGCAACATGGAGAAAAATAAATATTACGATGAGAATTTAGAGCCGAGCGATACCGAAGACGTATTTGATTTTGAAGAGTTAAAAGACATTGTGGAAGACAATGTTGGTTATGATTCTGACGCTTCGAGTAGTAGTAGCGAAATTATACTACCGAAGAGACGAAGAATGAGAATTATTGAAAGCGACAGCGAAGATTCGTTACAAGACTTGGATGAATGGCGCGATGGTACGGAAGAATTACATATTCCAGATAGAATACCTTTTAGTGTATTGACACGGGTCATTGGACCACAAGTTCCCACAAACATTGAACAGCCGATACGATATTTTAAATTATTTTTCACGGACGAATTAGTAAATGAAATTATAAAGGAAACCAACGATTACGCAGAAAATGTTCTAAATTTGAAAGAGATATCTGGTAACTCTATTTGGCAAAGCGAATACTGTGACACTTGTCCAAGTAAACCCAGAACGCACATGGGAGATTGTTACCAAAGATATCGCACCATGGTGAATTACAAAGTTTAAAATTTATCTTTTATTTACAATAGGAAAATGTATATTTATGAAATAAATAAAATCAAATGCATTCGCAAGGACGCGTAATCTTTTCCGCTCAAAATAAGACTTCCTTTATCTCGGGCGCTCCGCTCCAAAAATGTGTCGGAGTTGCTGGTAAGCAGTACTCGAGAAACGCGCGGAACGCTAAGGGTTAATCATTCGCTGTACTTTGAAGAGTTTGACTCGTAATAGGACCCAGTTGCTGTGAAGTAGCCAATCGCTGTGACTTCACTTTATCTTCAAGCGTAATTCACTTTATATTTATCGTATAAGATACGTCGAATTTCTTTATTCAAATTCAATTAGTAATCCATTTGTTAAAATTAAACATGTAAAAGACGGAAGTTCTTAACCCCTACTTTGACGAGTTCGACTCGTAAAAATTTCTAGTAATAACCGATTGAGCATAAATTATTATTCTGTCCTTTAAAAGTGGAATAAAATTCTAATGCCTTGTGATCAATATTTGAGCATCCGAGTAAATTTGGGCGCACTATAAGCATCAATGTTTCTTCCCCTTCTAAGAAATGATTGCAATCGAAAAATTTCTAATCGCAGTGACTGCGAGGAAAATGGTATGTCAAGGGTTTAAATGTAATTTCTTAAAATACCGCAAATATTGTTTCACTTTCTCGACACTGAATTCGCGATATTTTCTGTAAAGCTTATGGCGAAGCTACAGAAAATGCTGAACGAACGGAGATCCAATGAAATATAAATGGAAACGTACAAAATTATTAAGAAAGGAAATCAATATTTTCGATAACGCGATACAAATTTTTATTCTATGGTTAAATTTACTGCGTTCGTACATCTACGTTATACGTTTCTTAAACTTTGCCTGATAAAGGGTTACTTCAAAGTGCTGTAACCCCGCGACAAAAAATCGCAGCCACGTCCAACTTTTTTTAAATTAAAGCGGAAGAATCAAACTTCGTTCGACCGTAAACAACATCTCCGAAAAATAATTTACAAAGTTCGTGCATTTCGTCTAACTCGGCAATTTTCAATATAACGAACATTGCCTCGCATTCAAAAGGTTACGGTGATGAGAGTGCATCAAACATAAAATCTGGGAATACTATCTTCAAGTATAGGTTTCAAGCTTTAATTTAAAAAAAGAATCATCGTCCTACGATGATTTTTCGCGGAGTTATCGGCACTGGAAGTTGGCCGATCTTCATCCAAAAAATTATCCTATGCTATAATTTCCGTGTGCAGTGTAAATAAACCTCGGAGAATTTTAAAGCGTGCTACGTTTTTGCCGGGGAGCATAAAGGCGGCGCGGACGTTCGCCGAACGTCTGCTTAGGCGGCGGAAAAACAAACAAACATTGGAGTCGTCTATCCTCTATCGCTGTACGCGCGGACACTCGACGAGTAATAAGAGACGGAGAAATGGGACGGCGAGTGGGATCCGTCGGAGGGTTTGGAGAGATAAAGAGAGGTAATCCGTAGTTATGCGACGAGACACGGTCGGCAACGGTGTGTTCCGAGCGGGGAAAAAGCGTGCTAAATCCCGGAAAAGTAGTACTCGGCGAAGCCGCCTTCCGCCGCATCAACGGTCGCCGTAATGCCCGACGCAAAGAACGAAAATCTATGCCGGAAGGTTCACCGTTATCGCCTTGTGGCCATCTTGTCTACAGCTGTGGACGTTCATTTTCCAAATCGACCACCGAACGGCATGTTTTTATGCTCGACGCTCGGCCGCCGGGGTCTGTTTGGACCAGGTATATATGTACAGGGTGTCCCAAAAATGTCTCGTAATCCGGAGATGGCGGCTTCCTCGGATCATTTGAAGCAACTTCTTCCTTTACAAAAATGTTCTCCGAGGCACCGTTAACGAGTTATTAACGAAAAACAGTGACCAATGAGAATCGAGCACGGCTGACGCGAGGCGGCCCAGCCAACCAGCGCACGAAGCCCAGTTCCGCTCATTGGCTCGGTCGCCTCGCGCCAGCTGAGCTCGCCTCTCATTGGTCATCGTTTTTCGTTAATAACTCGTTAACGGTGCCTCGGAGAAAATTTTTGTAAAGGAAAAAGTTGCTTCAAATGATCTGAGGAACCCGCCCTGTACATACAGGGTGTCCCAAAAATGTCTCGCAAACTGGAAATGGAGGGTTCTTGAGATCGTTTGAAGCAACTTTCTCCTTAGCGAAAATGCAAACCGCGGCTCCGTTTACGAGTTACCAACGTAAATCAGTGACCAATGAGAGGCGAGATCTGCTGGCGCGAGTCGGCCGAGCCAACGAGCGCGCGAAGCCCAGCTCCGCTCATTGGCTCGGCCGACTCGCGCCAGCAGAGCTCGCTTCTTATTGGTTGGCGTTTTTCATTAATAACTCGTAAACGAAGCCGCGGTTTGCATTTTCGCTAAGGAAAAAGTTACTTCAAATAACCTAAGGAATCCACCATTTCCGGATTGCGAGACATTTTTGGGACACCCTGTATACAGTGCTGCGAATAATTATTGGACTTCGAATATTATGCATTTGTGACAGAAATAAATAGACGAGACACAGAACAGGTAGACACAAAATTTGGAAAGACTGTTGCGATATTTCCAACGCGTTGAAATAATAAACAGAATTTACTTTCTGTCCAACTCTTGTTGGTCAAAACTGATTGAATAAAAATTGATTTAATAATTAGAGAATATAGAATCAAAGTAACTTTTACAGTTTCGGTGATATCTAAACAAAAACTTAACGAAACGCCGTATTTGTATATTTTTATATTGGAAATAATAGGAAATAGAAGTGTACAAATATAAGATTTTGTTAAGTTTTCGTTTAGATGTCAATAACAATGTAAAAGCTACTTTGAACATACAATTATGCATACCCCTGTAAATATTGTTATTTGACTCTCTAGTTTCGAAAAACAAATATTGGAAATCGCGCTATCGAGTAAATCACTGTGCAATACTTTTCAATATAATTGCGACTTTATTTTGAGACACCAATAAGGCATATCTTTATTGTAAGATTTTATCGATTGCAATATAAACAGTTGTGATAAAGACCCAATCGAGAGCTATATGTATAGCTGCATTGTTTGACGAATTCAAAGAAGTAATATAGAAGATAATTTTTGTATATTTATCAGATAAATCCGATATACAAATAAATGCGAATAATTTTGTATCGCATTTAGGAGTATTGATAATACTAGTGTGCAGACATATAGATATAATAGATAAAGTAATGACGTTAAGAAAGTACCATTTTTTATTCAAGCTTTCCCTCATGTTATAATATATAATTATATAATATGTAATTATATTGTATATATATAATATATAATATGTAATTATATTGTGTATATATAATATATAATATGTAATTATATTGTGTATATATAATATATAATACGTAATTATATTGTATATATATATATATATATATATATATATATATATATATATATAATATATAATATACATACAACAATAATAATATACAAATAATATACATACACACAATATAATAATATACATAATATATAATTATGTTATACAGAAAACAGTTCTATATTTTTCTGTTATTTAATTTCCTTCAAATATTTATTACATTTATTAATATCCTCCTATTACTTTTTTACTATTCACAGAACGAACTGCAACAAAGAATATTAATCTCCCTCGCTGATTAACGTTGACGTTAACAAGCATCTAAATAACTCAATTTATAATCGCTAACCTTCGGATTCCACGCATTTACCGCAAGAATAAGACACGATGCAAAGCTACAAAAAAGATTCGGATGCATTAACAAATACGCTCGTGTCGAATTCAATTTACTAAAATTATTAAAAGCGCGGAAATACGTTTCGCTTGAACTTCCGGGTCTCCTAATTATTGATGACAGCTTATTTTCCATTTCGTTCATCTCCTCTACGTTCACCATCTGCTGTCCAATCGATCTACGCCATCCGTTCGTTCAAATACGAACGTTCAAATCGACACAATATTAACTGGCGAATATTAACTAGTCGAACAATTATTCAAAAATGGCGTCTCGAGCACAAAGATATTTGTCTTAGCAAGAAATACGTAAACCAAGCAAACGAACGGAACGTTGAAGAAGATCTAAGCTTCCGGGAATCCGACGAGAGGCGACCGGGGGGGAAAAAAACACCGTAACCAATCGGCGAACGAAAAATAGGGTTGGAAAGTCAGGGTTGGCCCAGGATCCTGCGGATCGGGCTGCGCGACGAGTATGATGTACTGCGCTAATAACCGGACCCACGGCCGGCTGTGGCAGATCCTAACGATGTTTTAAGCCGTAATTAATTTACTGGCCGACCCCTTACCTACGGCATACAGCCGGCGCGGCGCGTTGCACCCTTAAATTCGCCCGGGATACAGCGACGCCGAGCGGCGAGCATCGCGCCGCTGCACACACGGGTATATTCGATGGGTCTCGGGTCGTATCGGGTTGCACAGGGTACGCGAGCTTGAATGAAGCACGAAACTGCGTCCGATGATCTCTTCGCTCGACCAGGGAATATCTAAATAGCGATCAGTTTCGGCGGCAGGTATCCCCCTTATGGTCGGCGAGGCAGCGTGTGGGCGTGAAGCTGCGGGGCTTGGGAACTTTTTGTTCTATCTTTCTCCCCCCCCCCCCCACTCTCGCTCGCTATTTCTCTCTTGGTCTCTCTCACTCTCTCTTACTCTCTATCTCTCATTCTCTCTCTTGTTCTCTCTCATTATCTTTCTTTTGTTCTCTCTCTCTCTCTCTTACTCTCTCTCTCATTCTCTCTCTTGTTCTCTCTCACTCTCTCTTACTCTCTATCTCTCATTCTCTCTCACTCTCTCTTACTCTCTCTCTCTCTCTCTCTCTCTCTCTCTCTCTCTCTTGTACTCTTTCATTCTCTCTTACTCTCTATCTCTCATTCTCTCTTGTTCTCTCTCATTCTCTCTCTTGTTCTCTCTCACTCTCTCTTACTCTCTATCTCTCATTCTCTCTCTTGTTCTCTCTCACTCTCTCTTACTCTCTCTCTCTCTCTCTCTCTCTCTTGTACTCTTTCACTCTCTCTTACTCTCTATCTCTCATTCTCTCTTGTTCTCTCTCATTCTCTCTCTTGTTCTCTCTCACTCTCTCTTACTCTCTATCTCTCATTCTCTCTCACTCTCTCTTACTCTCTCTCTCTCTCTTGTACTCTTTCACTCTCTCTTACTCTCTATCTCTCATTCTCTCTTGTTCTCTCTCATTCTCTCTCTTGTTCTCTCTCACTCTCTCTTACTCTCTATCTCTCATTCTCTCTCCTCTTCTCTCTCACTCTCTCTTACTCTCTCTCTCTCTCTCTCTCTCTCTCTCTCTCTCTCTCTCTTGTACTCTTTCACTCTCTCTTACTCTCTATCTCTCATTCTCTCTTGTTCTCTCTCATTATTTCTCTCTTGTTCTCTCTCTCACTCTCTTACTCTCTATCTCTCATTCTCTCTCTTGTTCTCTCTCTCACTCTCTCTTATTCTCTCTCTCATTCTCTCTCTCTTTCGCGCTCTCTCTCTCTCTCTCTTTCGCGCTCTCTCTCTCTCTCTCTCTCTCTCTCTGGCGCTCTCTCTCTCTCTCTCTCTAGCGCTCTGTCCCTCGCGCTCTCTCTCTCTCTCGCACTTTCTCTCTCTCTTTCTCTCTCTCTTCTCTTTTTCTCAGATTCTCTTATTTCGATCGGAACGATCGTCTTTTCTCACGAGACTGCTTTGTATCGCGTGCAAACCGACGCATCCCATCGGTCACGGGAGCGTTCGAATGTTATCTGTAATTCGAATGGACCAATAGCCGAGGATCTGACCCCGAAGCGCGGTCTCGGTGAGCTCTGCGTGCAGTAATCCCTTATCGACCCTAGGTTTACGGAACCCGTCTAAATGACGGGACACTAATTTTTCAATTTACGATTATTGAGATTGTTATTCATTTGAGATTGTTGAGATTATTCAGATTGTTATTTTGATTGTTAATAAATCGCTGCTATATAATTCAATACTGTGACATGTCTAAATAACAAAGTTTAAAGAAAAAGGCATTTGTCTTATTTTCCAATAATAATTATAGTTTAATATTATAATAATATTATTATAATATTAATAATAATTATTATTAATATTCCAATCTTAATAAAGGCAAAGTATCTTATTTTCCCAATAATAATTCGATTTTCGAAAACAATGAGATATCGGACAGCGGATATCTGTACGCAAAATAAAAGATTTTGCACAGCACTTGTACGAATAGCAGAGCTAGATAAAAATGTATTTCTTGTTTTAATTGTTTTAATCAACTGAAACTGACGCGTAACAGTGTTCCTAAATCCTTCAATATTTTTTCATTGTCCTGCATTTCTCTTATCAATGTAGATAAAATAAATGGATAAAATACGCCGTTAGTTATTATTATTATTATTGTTATCTCGTGGTTTCACATTTATTGTTGTTCTAGTTCTTCGAATTATTCCATTGTTATTAATTTTCTATTGTCATCGTTCTCCTCGTTGTAATCTTGATTAGTACAGAATGAAGCGTTCAATTTACTGCTTTCGCAAAAAATTTACTGCTTTCTCCGCTTTCGTGAAAGTAATTTCTGTATCGCTAAAACCGCGAGAGACGCGTTACACTGTTCCAGAATATCAAATTGTACGAAACAGAAATGTTCACGGAAGTATATTGAATGGAATTAGGAATAAGCGAATGTGTTCTCATCCTTTCTTATCACAGCTTGGATAATGCACTCGATAACATTGAACTTTACGGTACGAACGTTTCAAATACCGTTAAAATGTTTATAGAATATATATTTAGAATATTATATTATAGAATATTAGAATATAGAAGATATTTATATAGAAGATATTTAGAATATTATATTATATTTATAGAATATAATATAGAATATAATGTATATTATATTATAGAATATTAGAATATATGGAAGATATTTAGAATATTATATTATATTTATAGAATATATATTTATTCTATATTATAGAATATATAATATAGAATATTAGAATATAGAAGATATTTAGAATATTATATTATATTATAGAATATTAGAATATATAGAAGATATTTAGAATATTATATTATATTTATAGAATATAATATAGAATACAATATATATTATATTATAGAATATTATAATATAGAAGATATTTAGAATATTATATTATATTTATAGAATACAATATAGAATATAATATACATTATATATTATAGAATATTAGAATATAGAAGATATTTAGAATATTATATTATGTTTATAGAATATATATTTATTCTATATTATAGAATATAATATAGAATATTAGAATATAGAAGATATTTAGAATATTATATTATATTTATAGAATATATATATATTCTATATATTATAGAATATAATATATAATAGAATATTAGAATATATAAGATATTTAGAATATTATATTATATTTATAGAATATTCTAATATTCTATAATATAGAATATAATATTCTAAATATCTTCTATATTATAATATTCTATAAAATATAATAAAGCTAAAGAAAAGCACAATCGCACTTTGTAACTGCGACGATGGGCCAATAAAGCTTGGTAAACAAGAAACAGAGTTATAGCCGTGGCTGGTCACTAGATCCGCCCCGTGCGTACACCGTTCATCCAGTTACTACAGAGTACAAATTCATTTCAATCATCCTCCCCACCGTAAAACAGTAGTAAGGAAACGCGCGGGCTCGCGATGTTGATATTAATTCGTGTCAGAAACTTACGGCCTCGGCTGAACCGTCTGGCCACGATCCACGACGCGGCGAACCATCCTCGATCTACAAAACCTACGGTACGGCCGGTCGTGAATTAGAATTTAACAATGCTCTCTCTCTCAATTTAAAAAGAAAATTAAAAATATTAACAATCCCTTCTCTCTCTCTCTCTCTCTCTCTCTATTTCTCTCTCTCTCTCTCTATTTCTCTCTCTCTCTATTTCTCTCTCTCTCTCTCTCTCTCTCTATTTCTCTCTCTCTCTCTCTCTATTTCTCTCTCTCTCTCTATTTCTCTCTCTCTCTATCTCTCTCTCTCTCTCTCTCTCTCTCTCTCTCTCTCTCTATTTCTCTCTCTCTCTCTCTCTCTATTTCTCTCTCTCTCCGAGACGTATTTTTACTAAATTTTTAATAAAATAATTTAATGATAATTTAATAATTGAACGATGAATGCGAGTGGTAATAGTTGTTTAAATGTTATTAATGTTTGAAACAAATAGGGTACGCGAGAGATTTCTGTTATTGTAGCATTTTTTTGCATCTCTCTCTTTCTCCCTCCCTCTCTCTCTCTCTCTCTCTCTCTCTCCGAGACGTATTTTTACTAAATTTTTAATGAAATAATTTAACGATAATTTAATAATTGAACGATGAATAGGAGCGGCAATAGAAATTGTTATTAACGTCTGGAACAAATAGTGTACGCGAGATATTTCTGTTGTTGTAGCAATTGTTGCGTCGAATATTATTAATAAAATATTATCGTCGACACGATATAAAAAGTATCGATTAGATATATAATTAGTTATTAATAGACTGCGGTAGGCGCAATTCGAAGTATCAGAAAAATTTCAGTGTTTCAGGAATGTTATAGTAGTGTTTCGATTATTATAGACAGAATTATTAAAGAAAAAACAAAATGTATAATTTCGCTTCAATGCCTCGGAATCGAGACAGACGACATTCATTTTCGCGTCAACATCCGCGGTCTAGTTGCAAATAAATGATTCAGTTCGAAATTATTGTATTAGTATATATAATATAAATTAATTATTAATAATGATTATTCATTTCTTTAAGGATTATGTGCGGAAATAAGAAAATAAAAATGAAATAAAATGGTATAAAATAGATCAAATAAAACGAGAAAATAGAATTAAATAAGATGAAATAAAATAAGATCAAATAGAATAAAATAAAATACAATAAATTAAACTCAAATAAAATACAATAAATTGAACTCAAAGAAAACACAATAAATTAAACTCAAATAAAATACAATAAATTGAATTAAAATAAAATACAATAAATTAAACTCAAATAAAATACAATAAATTGAACTCAAAGAAAACACAATAAATTAAACTCGAATAAAATGCAATAAATTGAACTCAAAGAAAACACAATAAATTGAACTCAAATAAAGTACAATAAATCAAATGAAATACAATAAAACAACTCAAATAAAATACAATAACTTGTACAACGAAAAATATAATATTACGTCACAGGGAATCATAAGGATACGTTAAAAAAACATTCTGAAATCTTTCCGTAAACATTTATTAATTTTCTGCGTGCCGTAGGTGGCCAGATGTCCGCCAATTTGTCTAGTCCGTTCATTGTCCGGTGGTGCAGGGACACGAGCAGCATCGAATAGAGAGCCCCAGGACGAGTCGCGGAAGGGTCGCGGGGAAGGGGTGAACGGGCGCCGAGACGCCAGACGTCGCCGGATGCCGGCGCCGGGTGTCCTAGACTCGACGGGACAACGACCGGCGATGTTTGTCGAGCGGGATGCCAAAAAAAGGAAAAAAAGAAAAAAGCAACGCGACGGGAGCAATTCCGACAGAACCGTTCGAAAAGCGGTGGCGCGAGGCGTCGCGGAGCGGCGTCGAGCGTCGCGACGCGGCTGCAAGAGGCTGCCGAGAGGAAAGTGCGCGTTAATAGCGAAACGGGTAAAAAGAGGAGAGAGAGAGAGAGAGAGGAGAAAAGGAGGAGAGAGAGAGAGGAGAAAAGGAGGAGAGAGAGAGGAGAAACGGAGGAGAGAGAGAGAGGAGAAAAGGAGGAGAAAGAGGGAGAGAGGAGAAAAGGAGGAGAGAGAGAGAGGAGAAAAGGAGGAGAAAGATAGAGAGAGGAGAAAAGGTGGAGAGAGAGAGGAGAAACGGAGGAGAGAAAGAGGAGAAAAGGAGGAGAGAGAGAGGAGAAAAGGAGGAGAGAGAGAGGAGAACAGGAGGAGAAAGAGGGAGAGAGGAGAAAAGGAGGAGAGAGAGAGAGGAGAAAAGGAGGAGAAAGATAGAGAGAGGAGAAAAGGTGGAGAGAGAGAGGAGAAACGGAGGAGAGAAAGAGGAGAAAAGGAGGAGAGAGAGAGGAGAAAAGGAGGAGAGAGAGAGGAGAACAGGAGGAGAAAGAGGGAGAGAGGAGAAAAGGAGGAGAGAGAGAGAGGAGAAAAGGAGGAGAAAGATAGAGAGAGGAGAAAAGGTGGAGAGAGAGAGGAGAAACGGAGGAGAGAAAGAGGAGAAAAGGAGGAGAGAGAGAGGAGAAAAGGAGGAGAGAGAGAGGAGAACAGGAGGAGAAAGAGGGAGAGAGGAGAAAAGGAGGAGAGAGAGAGAGGAGAAAAGGAGGAGAAAGATAGAGAGAGGAGAAAAGGAGGAGAAAGATAGAGAGAGGAGAAAAGGAGGAGAGAGAGAGGAGAAACGGAGGAGAGAGAGAGGAGAAAAGGAGGAGAGAGAGGAGAAAAGGAGGAGAGAGAGAGGAGAAAAGGAGGAGAGAGAGAGGAGAAAAGGAGGAGAGAGAGAGAGGAGAAAAGGAGGAGAGAGAGAGGAGAACAGGAGGAGAGAGAGAGGAGAACAGGAGGAGAGAGAGAGGAGAACAGGAGGAGAGAGAGAGGAGAAAAGGAGGAGAGAGAGAGGAGAAAAGGAGGAGAGAGAGAGAGGAGAAAAGGAGGAGAGAGAGAGAGGAGAAAAGGAGGAGAGAGAGAGAGGAGAAAAGGAGGAGAGAACGAAAAAATGGAACGGGGCGAACGCCGCGACGCGGCCGAGTCCCGGGAAACCGCGGAAGAGGACGACTCGTACGCGGGAACGAGCGACCATAACCGAGATTAATAGTCAGCCTTCGTTCGGAACGGCGCGCGCGCGCGGTCCGCTGGCTCCGGAAGTTGATTAGCAGAGCACAGAAGAGATTCCTCGGCCGTGATGAATGGCGCCTTGCCCTCGCTCCCGCGGCCACTCTTCGTCCAAGGAATCCAGTTTCGTTCGAGGAATCGAGAGATACCAGATTGTTCCACCCCGCGGTGTCGCGCACCACAATCACATAAATCATGTTTCGAAAAAGTGCACGTTGGTTTAATCGCGATCCGGAGGATGGACGGCGCTCAGCTGGAACCGAAACCAAAAAAGGTTCACACGTCCGCTAACCGGCCCCTTTGGTGTCCCGCGGGACGTTCCGTTCCGTCCGCCGCTTAGGCGAAATGTCCACCTATGCCGTTCTCGGCTCTATCCGTCGACGAGCCGAGTTATCGCTCGAGCTGGAAAGCACGGTCGGCGACGACGACGCGTGTGGCCCATTCGTTTCTCCATTTTTGGAACATCGTGGTCTGTTTTTTTCGCGATTCGTCACTTGGCATCGATTCCCATAAGATTCCCATAATTCCCGCAGATTACCATTTTCACGCGTTGCTGTACAGAAATTGGAATTACAGAGAATTACGATGCTGCTGTAATATACAGGATGTTCCGTAATTATGGTGCTTCAGGGAAATCAGAGATTCCTGAGCTTATTCGAAGCAACTTTTTCCTTTACAAAAATTTCCTCCGAGGCTTCGTTTACGAGTTATTAACGAGAAACGCTGACCAATAAGAGGCGAGCTCGGCTGGCGCGAAGCGGCCCAGCCAACGAGCGCGCGGAGCTCGGTTCCGCTCATTGGCTCGACCAGCTAGCGCCAGCCGAGGTCGCTTCTCATTGGTCATTGTTTTTCGTTAATAACTCGTAAACGAAGCCGCGGATTGCATTTTCGCTAAGGAAAAAGTTACTTCAAATCACCTTAGGAACCTCTCATTTCTTGGAAATACCATAATTTTGGGACACCCTGTAGAATTAGGTTGTAATAAAATGACTGTTCTATTTCTTAATTTTATTACCAACATGTATTTATTTATCTAATATTTATTTGTATTTATTATAATCTTATTATTTATGTATATCTACTATAATATTATTATTACTTATGTATATCTATTATAATATTATTATTTATTTTAATTTATTATTTATTATAATACAGATTATTTATTTAATTTAACCAGTCAGCTGTTTCTGATATATTTATTTATATTACTTATTATAATATTGATTATTTATTTAACTTAACCAGTTAGCTGTTTCAGATATATTTATTTATATTACTTATTATAATATTGATTATTTATTTAACTTAACCAGTCAGCTGTTCCTGATAATATTGATTTACATTATTTATTATTATATTAATTTTAATTTATTATTTATTATAATATTGATTATTTATCTAATTTAACCAGTCAGCTGTATCCGACGAGCATGCTCGTCTAAATGATTGATTAGCACGTTACCCTAAATTCCGATTGCTCGATACGTCCTTCGCTATGAATCATCTTAAATCGAACCGTGTTTGCAGACACAAACACACACAACATTTTCAGCCAGCAATTCAATCAGATGTTGGCGGTACAGATAATCGAGGTTTTGCAGTATCGATTGCAGAACGGCTGGAAAATAACCGCGTGTCCGTTCGACTGCGTCGCGAGATCGTACGTTTCATTTTGCACGCAAGTATACTGATAACGCGTGTTCCGTCCCATTAGGCTCCGGCCAAATATACATCACGTTCGACGTAGAATCACGTTTTTTCTTCGTTCGAGAACGACGCGATGCATTATTATACTTGTATCGAACAAAGTTAAGCCTGGCATTGTTTTTTTTTTAAACGATTACTTGTCATTTGTCGCTCGTCATTTGTTACTTGTCTATCGTACTCGATTGTACCCCGTCATTTGTTATTCGCCAATTGTTTTTGCCTTTTGTGCTCGCCGATCTGTCACAGCCTTATCTCGCGCGCGTTTCGATCGAACGCTACTTTAATCCAGATCGCGACCAAATATATCACGCGAATGACGCAGAGCGAACGTGCGCCAGCTTATTGCATCGTTATCGACAATTACAAGGGCCACTCCGTGTGATCGGCGTTATCTTGTCAGAGACACTGGACACAACAAGTTAATGCACCGGTTTTCACGGTGATATCTCCGGCCAAGTTATTAAGACCAAGAACGGATCGAAGCGGCCCGAGATGATTCCAACGTCGCGCACGCTGTCCGCGCCGGCGGAAAAATCACTTTTTACAACGATCGCGGCGTACCTGTTACGCGTTTTTTCCTTTTCCATTACAGATAACCCCACGTACACGTATAAAGAGTCGGAATGACTTCGTATCAATTGCTGGCTTCGGCGAAATAATTCGTAGCGGTTTACGCTGCTACGTCCATTAATGGATATCTCCGCCTGTAACTTAATCAGCGATGGAGCTCCTCTCGCAGCCAGCGATTTCGCGCAGTAATCTCGCGGTTCTCACGTGGTGTCCCAATTACCGAGGTTATTTTAATGCACCGTCGTTTACGCTTATTTGGAAGATAATATATAATATATATATATAATATGACAAACCATTACGAACGACGAAATTAGAACACGACATTTGATAGTATATTAAGAGAATGAAACCGTTTAGATGCTTTATTTGTTTACTATAAATTCTAAAAACATTATTTAAAGGTACTAGTTGTACTTTCTGTTGACTAAAGCAGTGTTTTTTTTATGCTGTACAAATCATTAGACTTTGTTAACATTTCCTGTACAGTTTTCGAATGAATAGAGCAGTGTAGAGCATGTCCTAAAATTATAGTATTTCCGGGAAATGTGGGATTCCTGAGGTTATTTGGAGCAACTTTTTCCTTAGCGAAAATGCAATCCGCGGCTTCGTTTACGAGTTATTAGCGAAAAACGCTGACCAATGAGAAGCGAGCTCGCCTAGCGCTAGGCAGCCGAGCCAATCAGCGGAACTGGGCTCCGCGCGCTCGTCGGCTGGGCCGCCTCGCGCCAGTCAAGCTCGCGTCTTATTGGTCAGTGTTTTTCGTTAATAATTCGTAAACTAAGCTTCGTAGTACATTTTCGCAAAGGAAAAAGTTGCTTCAAATCACCTCAGGAATCCCCTATCTCCAGATTGCGAGACATTATTGGGATATCGGTATAAGTTTTTGAACTCCTGTTGCGGTGCCATAATTAATGTGCATAAGTACTAATGTTCATAGAGAACTAAATGATATGAAGATAATAAATTTATAGTGGCGATGATACAAATAGTATATAAATATATAAATAGTATATAAATATATATAATAGTATATAAATATAATATAATATATAGTGGCGATGAACTAAAAGATATGAAATGCAAGAACGAAAGTTATGCTTAATATGTCAGTAACTGGAACCCTTTCTCTAGTTCCTGTTGAGCACACGACAGGAATTCGTGCGACCGAACAATGCAAGAGTATGCGTTATTTTTCTTGAAAAATTGACAGCCAACACTGCAACAGCGATCGCATACCAGGTAACGATGATACAAACGTCATTCGAGATTGGAGCCAGTGGAATGCTTGGGACACGTTGGGTCGGTGCTCCGAAAAGACACGGTCTACTGAAACCTGTAATTACATCCCAGCTTCTTTTGCAAGGGATTTGTTTGACGTTCCCCATTGCTTTGGCAACGCTCAATTTCCTGCTTTCTTAGAACGAACGCTAAAACCGATTCGCGCAGTCTTTTACAGCCAAACATAGAGACTCGAAACGAATGTTCTTGTATCCGAATTTTCATTTAATTATTGTTTCGAGGCCTCGACGAACTGCAAACAAAAATAAATAATTCGTAAATTTGGAACAATTGTTAAATTCAATGTCTGCGGACTTCGTTCGCTTAATTTAATGCGTAGAATGTTTACAGGAAAGAGATAAATTGATGCGACTGGAACACAGAAATTTGTTCGATCATTCGAGGGTTCTAAAGCTACAGGGTGTCCCAAAAATGTCTCGCAATCCGGAAATGATGGATTCCTTAGGTTATTTGAAGTAACTTTTTCCTTAGCGAAAATGCAAACCGCGGCTTCGTTTACGAGTTATTAATGAAAAACGCCAACCAATAAGAAGCGAGCTCTGCTGACGCGAGGCGGCCGAGCCAACGAGCGCGCGAAGCCCAGCTCCGCTCATTGGCTCGGTCGCCTCGCGCCAGCCGAGCTCGCCTCTCATTGGTCACTGATTTACGTTGATAACTCGTAAACGAAGCCGCGGTTTGCATTTTCGCTAAGGAAAAAGTTGCTTCAAATGATCTGAGGAACCCTCCATTTCCAGTTTGCGAGACATTTTTGGGATACCCTGTATGTACAGGGCGGGTTCCTCAGGTCATTTGAAGCAACTTTTCCCTTTACAAAAATTTTCTCCGAGGCACCGTTAACGAGTTATTAACGAAAAACGATGACCAATGAGAGGCGAGCTCAGCTGGCGCGAGGCGACCGAACCAATGAGCGGAACTGGGCTTCGTGCGCTGGTTGGCTGGGCCGCCTCGCGTCAGCCGTGCTCGATTCTTATTGGTCACTGTTTTTCGTTAATAACTCGTTAACGGTGCCTCGGAGAAAATTTTTGTAAAGGAAGAAGTTGCTTCAAATGATCCGAGGAACCCGCCATTTCCGGATTGCGAGACACTTTTGGAACACCCTGTATAACGACGGCAGATTTTTTACAGGCCCAATTAATCGAATAAAGATAATTATGGAGAAGCACGTCTGCTTAAATATCGTGCAAGATATATTACGATAATATTCCATTATGTTAATTCTACGTAAGTACACACATATATCATCGTCACTATACATTTAATATTCCCGAATATATTCTACTTGAATTCTCGCATATATTTCGCATATTTCGTCACATAAATTTTGCATAAACGTTTTATGAAAGAAGCGAGGAACATTTTCAACAGCGAACCTCTCAATGAACGACTTCCGAGGATTCCGAGGGTCCCAGCGTCGTTCTAAAAAGGGCCCCGGCAACGGGATCGCTGGGTCCATCGAGGCGGGAAACTTCATTAAGAGGACAGAGAGTACACCTGGCCGGCTCGCCGCGCTAGATTTCGAGATCGGCGGGTGGTCATTAACCCTTCGGCACAGCTGGCGAGCTCGATCTTCTCGCTCGTTAGGTTATCGGGAGGCTTCCTTACGTGGAACACGGCGCAAGAACAGCGCCGCGAGTGCAGAGCGGGTGATCCTTGGTAGTGGTGTACCGGATATCTCAGCGAGCAGGGTCGCGTTTTATTGCTCGTTGTTTTCGATAGGTTTTAATGCAGCATTATGCTCAACTGCTGACCCGGCTCTGCTGCCGTGCGAATGAACGATTTCTTGCAGTTCACCGTAAAACGCGGATTCTATCCGAGACGAGAATTTCTCGTCTCGGCCGCGGCTTTTTACGGAACAGGCCCATTTAACCATATCGATGGCGATAAAAGGGTCCGTCCGGTGATGGGTCGTTCCCCCGCTTCGCTCGTACAAGCCAGCTGCCATGTATCTCATCCATGTTTCTTTCACGATTATTCCCCTGTATACAGGGTGTCCGAACATGATTGCACAAGCGAGAAACGAGAGGTTCCTGAGATCATTCGAAGCAACTTTTTCCTTAGCGAAAATTCGATCCGCGGCTTCGTTTGCGAGTTATTGACGGAAAACAGCGACCAATGAGAGGGCGAGATTAGCTGGCGCGAGGCGGCCGAGCCAACGAGCGGTCGACAGCCCGGTTCCGCCGATTGGCTCGGCCGCCTAGCCCTAGGCGAGCTCGCCCTCTCATTGGTCACTGTTTTTCGTTAATAACTCGCAAACGAAGCCACGGATCGCATTTTCGCTAAGGAAAAAGTTGCTTCAAATGAGCTCAGGAATGCTATATTTCCCGGAAGTGTCATAATTTTGGGACATGCTGTATACTGCTCTATTAATTCGAAAACTGTACAAGAAATGTTAATGTATATACCTTCTTTTCAAAGTCTAATGATTTGTACAGTATAAAAAACACTGCTTTAGTCGACAGAAAGCTAACCATTTAAAATTATTGTAACTATTATAATAACTATTATAATAACTATTTTAATAATAGTTATAATAACTATTATAATAACCATTTTAATAATAGTTATAATAACTATTATAATAACTATTTTAATAATAGTTATAATAACTCTTATAATAACTAATTATTATAACTATTTCGAATTACTTACATAAATTCGATTTGCATAATCGAATGACAAGAATAATGATTAACGCGTTCACAACACATACATTGTTTTACATGCACTAACCTTTCACGTTGTAAGAAATACAAAGATTCTTAAATTCTACCAGCTCCTTCGCACTGTTTTATTCCACCTGTTCACTTTTGTCAATAAATGCATAAAATCCATAGTCTACTTATTATCAATTATTACTACTAGTATTATTAATTATATATATATATATATATATATATATATATATATATATATATAATACATATAATATAATATATATAATTATATATAATAAAATAAATATATATAATATAATCTATAATATATATAATATATATATTATAAATTATGTAATATATATATAAACTATTATTATATATATAATTATTTCTACTACTTATTATTAATTACTAGACTGCTCGATCGTTACGCAACATAGAAATTGTCTAAGTCAATTTTAAAAGGAAGAAAACAGATTAATTTTTTCCTTTAATAATTGAGCCGTTTATTTCGAAAGTGGCATAAGTCACTTTACCGTAATGAAAAGTGGTGATTTTTTAATGTTTATACGAAATTATTTATACCGAGAAAAATATCAGTATCCCGAGATAACAAATACAAGTAAATCTTCTCGAAAGTTAGCATCCATATTTATCAACGTGTTAAAACGCAAACCCTGAAATATATCGACTTAAAAACAAAGTGACCAACTTAAAAACAAAGTGACTTATGCCACTTTCAAAATAAACGGCTCAATAGTCGCGCCATCGCCGAGTTTTCCATTGCACCTATTCGCTTCAACAACTGCATAAAATCCCCACAGTCCACTGCAACAACTGTCATCTTACCAATATTTACTATCCAGAGTCTCGAGAGCTTCGATTCTTCGAGACAAGATTCTCTTCGCTTGAAAAACGTTGAAACGTTATCCGGAGCAAAAACGTAGGCCCGAAGTAACGTCGAAAATTGGCCGCGCAAATAATCGGAGCAGAAGGAAAGGGTGAACGGGAAAGGCGCAATTACGGGAACACTTTCCCCTAGCCGGTGTATGGGGAACTGTTGCGGAATTGTTGGGGAATTTCGATCCAATAAGGAGGAGAGCCGAGACGCGAGATCGTCGACTCTTTGTCGCGGCGCAGTTACGAGCCTCGGTTAGGAGCGAGACAGCGCGTCTCTCGAGGGTGGGAATTAAATGGGGCGGACTCTTGATTAGTTCGGTCGTCCACCCTGGCGGAACTACCCCGGCGGCCACACCCGCGCCTTGATCCCGGATTATGAATATTTTCTCCTCGTCCAGCAGCCGCCGGTCCTCGAGGAAGAAAGTCTGCTCTTTCGGCGGACACTGGCCACCGGCCGGCCACCCTTGCGTCCGGCGCCGCGTCTTGGGACGCTTTTATTGTCTCTGTCGATGCCCCCCGCGCGCCCCTCCGCCGCTCGTTCCGCGCGTCTGGCCGATCTCGTTACGCGGGACACGCGCGGAATTAAAACGCATTAGGTCGCTAAGGCCGGAGGGGGGAATGATGATGTCGACGAGTTATGGGCCGGCTCGGCCGATCGTCTCGAGGGCCTGCTTCTTCTCGCCGCTCTTCAGAATCGTAACGATACGAGACGCTTTCTCGTGAGAGCTATCCACGATTTCCGCCGAATCCGTGTCCAGGTTTCGTCGATTAACCCGTTCGCTGCCCAGCTTCGAGATATCTCGCGGACACCGCCACGCGGCTGTTAACTCTTTGGGGCCCAGGATTTCAGGAAATAAATTAGACTCGTGTTGCATAGAAATTTTATCGCGTTTTAAAGTAAACGATATTGAGATATTTTTATTAACGAAGGAATCGTGTAATATAAAAACATGAGAAAATGTTTTGTGCAGAAATTGCATCGCGCTTTAAATTAAACAATATTAGTATATTTTTATTAACAAAGGAATCATATAATATGAAAATATAAGGAAATGTTTTGCACAGAAATTGTATCGCGTTTTAAATTAAACAATATTGAGATATTTTTATTAACGAAGGAATCGTATAATGTAAAAATATAAGAAAATGTTTTGCACAGAAATTGTATCGCGTTTTAAATTAAACGATATTAGTATATTTTTATTAACAAAGGAATCGTATAATATAAAAACATGAGAAAATGTTTTGCACAGAAATTGTATCGCGTTTTAAATTAAACAATATTGAGATATTTTTATTATAACGAAGGAATCGTATAATATAAAAACATAAGGAAATGTTCTGCACAGAAATTTTATCGCGTTTCAAATTAAACAATATTAGTATATTTTTATTAACAAAGGAATCATATAATATGAAAATATAAGGAAATGTTTTGCACAGAAATTGTATCGCGTTTTAAATTAAACAATATTGAGATATTTTTATTAACGAAGGAATCGTATAATGTAAAAATATAAGAAAATGTTTTGCACAGAAATTGTATCGCGTTTTAAATTAAACGATATTAGTATATTTTTATTAACAAAGGAATCGTATAATATAAAAACATGAGAAAATGTTTTGCACAGAAATTGTATCGCGTTTTAAATTAAACAATATTGAGATATTTTTATTAACGAAGGAATCGTATAATATAAAAACATAAGGAAATGTTCTGCACAGAAATTTTATCGCGTTTTAAATTAAACAATATTAGTATATTTTGATTAACAAAAGAATCATATAATATAAAAACATAAGTAAATGTTTTGCACAGAAATTGTATCGCGTTTCAAATGAAACGATATTGGTATATTTTTATTAACAAAGGAATAATATAATGTAAAAATATAAGAAAATGTTTTGCACACAGAAATTGTATCGCGTTTTAAATTAAACGATATTAGTATATTTTTATTAACAAAGGAATCGCATAATATAAAAACATGAGAAAATGTTTTGCACAGAAATTGTATCGCGTTTTAAATTAAACAATATTGGTATATTTATATTAACCTTTTACACTCGACTGGCGACTCTGAGGCGCCATAAAAATTACTGTGCCACGTTCCGAAATAATTTTAACAATTAACATCGAATTACGTTTATATTTTAAAAAACTGTGCGAAGCAGTTTTGTAACTGCTGCTCGAGTCATAAAATTCAATATCGTATATATTATATAAAATGCAGTAAGTTATTTGAAATGGAAATATTATAGATCAGAGAAACTATTTTAGATTTCGAGTTAAAGTAGCTTCGAGTGCAAAGGGTTAAATAAAGGAATCATATAATATAAAAACTTAAGAAAATGTTTCGCAAATTAAACAAGATTAGTATATTTTTATTAACAAAGAAATCGTATAATATAAAAACATAAGAAAATGATAATAATTCAATTCAATTTGTTGTTACAGGGTGGGACTCGAATAGTGTCACCGTGCCCCAAAGAGTTAATCCCTTGCTTTCTCAACGTGTCCGACACGTGACGGAGATTTAACCAGTTAAATATAAACGCTATTCCGTTCCGTTTAGTCTGAATAAAAATTCTGATTTCTTTTGTCACCGGTATTTAAACATTTAGGTAAATGCAGACACGCGATAAATACAAATTATCTTATTTCTTCTTAGAAATTATTGCAATCGAAGAACTTCTAGTCACTGTAATTATGAAGAAAATGTTACGGCAGGGGGTTAAAAGTTGGCAACCAGACCCCGGATTTCGTGGATTCATAACAAACATAAGTAGTCGCGATGTTAAATTTCAAAGACGTAAGAAGAATCCGATACTGTTATAAAACTACATGTCTCTCTAATTGACGCTGAGATTGTCCACAAAAATAGACAATTTGGAAAGAGGAGACAAGATTACTCGAGCCTTGCGCCTCGATTTTATAGTTATTGAGAATCGGTAATTATGAAAACGAGGCGCAAGACTCAAATTAATCGTATCTCCTCTCCCCAAATTGTCCATTTCTGTGGACAATCTGTGCGTCAATTAGAGAGACATTATTGTATTTCCGACTTATCGAAGTTATCTGAAGAAACGAGATTCCTTTCTATTCCATTTCTGTCTCCCGCGACCGTCTCGGACAACTTTTACTTCGCAGAAAGATCCGCAGTCCACCCTTAACCGTTCCAGCCCGCACCGACAAATAACCTTGAAACAGTAGTCGCGATGTTAAATTTCGAAGACGTAAAAAGAATCCGATACTGTTATCAAACTACATGTCTCTCTAATTGACGCTGAGATTGTCCACAAAAATGTACAAATTGGGAAGAGGAGATACGATTATTCGAGCCTTGCGCCTCGTTTTTATAGTTGCTGAGAATCGGTAATTATGAAAACGAGACAATTTTTACTTCGCAGAAAGATCCGCAGTCCACCCTTAACCTTTTAGGCACGACACGTCACTATAGCGGCTTCCGCAGATTTCATCTCTCTGAACGACGCGCCACTATAGTGGCTTACTCCAGTAGCTCACTCGGTCATCGTTTGACATTGTTTGGCATTGTTTCACACTTCTTTTGTCTTCACATCGATTTACAATATACAGACTTATCTTAACAATATAACTGTATCTTAACAATATAAAGACAGAATATACAGGCACTCTGTACAGTACATATCAGACTCTGCCATCCAGAGAAATAGCCTCGCGCAGAATTCAGCCGTATCTAAAAGGTTAACCGTTTCAGCCCGCACCGACAAATAACCCTGAAACAGTTATTTTCGGAATCTTCGCAATCCCCGGATTAAACGCGGTAGAACAACCAACGATTCGGCGGTAGATCTCGCGAGGAAAGACACTCTGCTCGAACGAGTTAGCTCGCGAAAGCGTTTTCGGGGCCGAGAAATCCGGCGGTTCCTGGAGAGGGTGGCGCAGAGGTCGTCTTCGGAGTTGAAGAGGTCGGATCGGAGGCGTGCCGGTGTCGTTGCGAGGAATCGCGACGCGGATAGACGGCCTCGAAACGCGACAAGGATGGAGAAGGAAGAAGAAGAAGAAGCGTCGCCGGGACGTTTTACGAGACACAAAGCGTGCGCGCGCGCGCGCTTGCGATCGCCCATCCCGGTCCTCTCCGAAATGAATCTCTTGCTGGGTAATTAGGCAGATTACTTTCCGGAGTCGTTCGAGTCCCGGTTTCTTACCCGACTCCTAGGCGCGGTGTACATTTCGGTCGCGTACTCCCGGCCCGGCCCGGCCCGGCCCGGGGTGGAGGACAATTAAAGGAAGAAATTCTTCGGCCTCGGGATCGGGGTGCGCCGATGGGGTGGGTGTCTCCGGCTGCTCGGATCGGCCGCAACGCCGGAGGCGAGCGTGTGCGGCCGATTCGAGCGGAGCTTAAATTCACCGCAGGGCTAATCGACCAAAAGGCGCGTTTCTAGCGGAAGTAATGTCGCGCTTAAAGACCGTCCGCGCGCCCCTCTGCCCGCCGCCGCCTCCCACGAAACGGCGCCGTGATTGCCGAAAATATCGCGCCGCCGCCGAAAGCTCCGGGGAAAAGGAACGCGGGATCTCATGATCACCGTGGGAGGGTGGAACGCCGCCACCGAACGGATAACGCCGATAAACGGCGCGGTCTCTGGCCTAACTTCGGGGAGCACGATCATCGTTGCGTGCACCGAGCGAACGATCCTGGTAAAAATGATTAAGGATTGTTGCGATCCGTGCGGTCGGTGGCTCGCATGTATGCCTTAATTGGCATACTTTCAGAGGACGATTTAACGAAGTATGCACACTTTCGACCGACACTCTTCGGGATTCTCGTGGGTGTGGCGAACTTTCGAAGTTCGTCGGGAATTCGCGATTTTGTGGGATTTTGTGGGATTTTGTTGTTGCGTTTCATTCGTTTAGTTCACAGAATTACTGCTTTTTAATATACTTCCTCCTACTCGTTCGTTTTATTACATCATCATTGATTTTAACGACATTCGATTATGTCGTCAGGGTTGTGATGTTTTTACGGTACACGTTACCGATGCTGATTCATCGAATTTGCGGCGTTACGCTGTGTACATTGTGTAGGCGATCACTGTTTCGTTGTCGGATGCGATATTAACCCTTTGCACTCGAGTGGCGACTCTGAGGCGCCACTAAAAATAGCTATACTATTTTTCTAAATAATTGTACCGGTATCAGATTCGTTTATATTTAAAAAATATAATTCAACACAACAACAACAAAATATAATTCAACTTTCAAAATACAATTCTCTGTTTGCCAATTGGCTCAATTTCATACGAATAAATCTAACTAAATCATATAAAATGGAGGTACTGTGGATAGATAGATAGTACCATCGATTTAAACAATAGATTCAAACGGCAGAACGATCTCGTACGTTACCTGGGCGCAATTTCGCCATAGAATGCATCTCGTGTCGTAGCTTCGCATCGTGAACAGATCGTGGATCTTTATGGAAAATTATAATTGTCCGCATCGATTGCAGAACGTAGGTGTTGAGTACAAGATACTTTTGCGTGTTAATCATTTTAAGAAGTTCTAATTAATATCTCGAGATTTTTGGTTACTTTTAACATTTTCACTGCTTTAATACTAAATCTGCCAATAATAATAACGACTAGTGTGCATTGCCTCGTAAAAATTGATCTCGATTTTATACAGTTTTTACTATGAAACTCTTATTTCTACAATATAATAGTTAAATATATGAAATAGTATATATATAAAAATAATAAAGATATAAAATAAAATATATATAATACAAAATAATATATAATATAAAGAAAAAATATATATATATAATATGTAAAATAATATATAATATAAAGTAATATAAAATACACAAAATATATAATATAATATAAAAAATAGTTCCTACAAAAGAGTTTCAAAAATCTGTAGAATTCTATAAAAAAGAAACCGGTCATTTCGACCGTGGCATATTTATAGTTAAATATATAAAACAGTATACATATATATAAAAATAATATAAATATAAAATACAAAATATATAATATAATATAAAAAATAATTCCAATATATAAAATAGTTTCTAAAAAAGAGTTTCCAAAGTCTGTAGAATTCTAAAAAAAAGAAACCGGTCATTTCGACCATGGCAGATTTATAGTTAAATATATAAATCAGTATATATACAAAAATAATATAAATATAAAATACAAAATATATAATATAACATAAAAAATAATTCTACTATATAAAATAGTTCCTACAAAAGAGTCTCCAAAGATCCGTACAATTCTAAAAAACGGAAAAAAACCGGTCATTTCGACCGTGGCAGATTCAGTGTTAAATCGTACCTATTCATGTTCGCCGCGGATGCATTGAATCCGCGGAGCGCTGCGACGAGAATCGAAGAAAAATCGTTTCTTCCGTAACGCAGAAGAACGGCCGGCAGAGCCAGAGCGCCATAAGGCGAGCCGCGCACGAAAAGAAGAGGCCTCTCTAAAAGCCATCGACCACCGTGACCGAACCCCCATGACCCACAAACACCGGCGCCGAGGAACCAGTTGTTCGCCGCGAGCGGAACAGGCCGTGTCTGAGTCACCGGCAATTGATCCGGCCCGTACAGGCGTGTCCAATTTTCGCGTGATCCGTCAGGACGACCGTCGACCGGTTAACGATGACTCCCAGAAATCATGGGCGCGGGGGTGGTGGACCATTGAAAGAGACAACCGGGATCGAGGCCGACGAGAAGAATAGTCGGTCGGTGGTAGAACGAAACGGAGAGAATGAAAGAGCGCGGCACGGAGGGGGTGGGGATGGAGGTGAGGGTGGGGGGAGAAAAGGGAAGAAAAGGTCCGAGCGGCCAGAGGTCCGAGGGAGCGTTTATGACGAGTCCTCCTCTGAATTACGATCTCAATACTGCAATAAGTGCTCTTAGCGGGGCCATGTTTTCTTTTTCCCTCGGCGGGCCGGGTGCGACGGCGACGTTTCCCCCGCGGCTCTTATCGTGGCTTTACGCCGGCCGCTCTCCCGTGAGCTCCTCGAGAAATATTATTTAATTAACGGTAGTCGAGCGGCCGCGGTCGGGACCTGGATCTTCTCCCCGGCTCGTAAATAAAAACGCCTACATTCCTGGCCCCCCACCCTGCTTATTCTGTTTCGCTTCTCTCTCTCTCTCTCTCTCTCTCTCTCTCTCTCTCGCGTGCGCTCTCTCTCTCTCTCTCTCTTTCTCTCGCGCGCTCTCTCGCGCTCTCTTTCTTTTGCGCTTTCTTTCTCTTGCGCTCTGTCTCTCTCTCTCTCGCTCTCTCTCGCGCTCTCTCTCTCTCTCGCTCTCATTCACGCGCTCTGTCTCTCTCGCGTTCTCTCTCTCTCGCTCTCTCTCGCGCTCTGTCACTCGCGCTCTGTCTATCTCACGCTCTCTCTCTCGCTCTCTCTCTCGCGCTCTGTCTCTCGCTCTCTCTCTCGCGCTCTCTCTCTCTCTCGCGCTCTCTCTCTCGCTCTGTCTCTCTCGCGCTCAGTCTCTCGCTCTCTCTCTCTCTCTCTCTCTCTCTCTCCTGACTTTTACTTCTCGAGCGAGCTACCCCTCCGGCCGAAACGGCTTCCACGCTTATTTTCGACAATCCTGCTCGACGGTAGACGAGCTAATAGATACTGCATACAGTCGATAATGAAAATATCAGGACACCCTTTAGAACGAGGTAACCTTTTTAGAACTGGGCTGTGAACGACTTGAATTTTCTTTTTAGATGACACAGAAGGAATGATTTTTTTTTTAAGTTTTGCTGTTGCTTAGAATGACAGAAGAAAATAAAAGAACACTCGGTTGTTAATTTTGTTTTTATCTGAGCCTATAACGAAAATTTAGAAAACGTTTTTTCTACATTTCAAAGTCACCAAGATAGCCTGATCGAAGGTTAAATTCTGCTGCGAACAAGAACTTTATTTTCTTATCCATTTTTATCGTAAAAATGGAAATCTACAGCCAGTCTAATAAACAGCGAATAAAGGAATTGATCGAATCGATAATGTCAAAAGTGGTATGTTAACTCTTTGCAGTCGAAACCACTTTAATTCGAATTCCAATACATATTTTCTGATCTACAGTATTTCCATTTTATATGATTTAGTTGGATTTATTCATATGAAATTGAGCCAATTGGCAAACAGAATTGTACTTGCAATTTTACCAGTTTTTTTTTTAAATATAAACGAATCTGATACCGGTACAATTATTTAGAAAAATAGTATAGCTATTTTTAGTGGCGCCTCAGAGTCGCCACTCGAGTGCAAAGGGTTAATATCGCATCCGACAATGAAACAGTGATCGCCTACACAATGTACACAGCGTAACGCCGCAAATTCGATGAATCAGCATCGATAACGTGTACCGTAAAAACATTACAACCCTGACGACATAATCGAATGTCGTTAAAATCGATGATGATGTAATAAAACGAACGAGTAGAAGGAAGTATATTAAAAAGCAGTAATATCAGAAGCTAATATCGCGTTTCAGAAAATGAAACTGTGTTCGTCTACACAATGTAATACCAGCAATTCATTGAATCAGCAGCGGTAGCATGTTCCGCAAGAGCATTACAACCTCAACGACATCGTTCAAGATCGTTAAATTCGACGAAGCGATAAAGAGAACGAGTCGAAAGATGAGATATTAAAAAGAAGGATTATTGAAAGCTAATGTCTTATTCGAGGACAAAACAGTGTTTGTTTGCCTATACCGGGTATCTCATAATTATATTAAAACACGAAAAGGGGCGATTCCTTAGGTTATTTGAAGTAACTTTTTCCTCGGCGAAAATGCAATCCGCGGCTTCGTTTACGAGTTATTAACGAAAAACAGTGACCAATAACATGCGAGCTTGGCTGCCGCGAGGCGGCCTAGCCAACGAGTGCACGAAGCTCAGTTCCGCCCATTGGCTCGGGCGCTTGGCGCTAGGCGAGCTTGCTTCTCATTGGTTACCGCGGAACTGGTCTCCGCGCGCTCGTTGGCTCGGCCGCCTCGCGCCAGCCGAGCTCGCCTCTCATTAATAACGTTAATAATCGTATAATATATATATAAAATAATATAATATAATATAATATATATAATATATAATATAATATAATATATATAATATAACATAATATAAATATAATATATAATATAATATAATAAAATATATATATAATATATAATATATAAAACGTTAATCTCGTTAATAACTTCTGTTTGCTTTAACAGACAGATAGACAGACAGACAGACCATCGCGTGAACAGCCGATGAAACTTAAATCAAGGCGAACTTTTATTTAGTTGGTCGTTCGGGTACAGTTTTTGTCATACTTCCTTTTGAAACGCTTGCGTTATTTTATTTTCTGGTTCCTCTCTAATCACCAGAGTCTAGTATCTCAAACAAAAAGTTCGGGCCATTTGCTTGGATCTCATTTTTATTGCACCGTATTGCACAACCTGGGTATTACCGAGCATTCTAGAACGCGAAAGGCACGAATTAATTTTTACATAGATATAATTTCTATGGTAAATCGTAACTGTCTAGATTCGGTTTCATTAATTAAACGAACTTGATTATTGTACGGGTGTTCCATAATTACGTTAACACCTGGAACGGGGCGATTCCTGAGGTCATTTGAAGTAACTTTTTCCTTTGAGGAAATGCGATCCGCGGCTTCGTTTACGAGTTATTAACGAAAAACGGTGACCAATCAGAGGCGAGCTCAGTCGGCTGGCGCGAGGCGGCCGAGCCAATCGGCGGAACTGGGCTTCGACCGCTCGCGGCGGCTGAGCCAATGAGTGGAACCGGGCCTCGTCCGCTCATTGGCTCGGCCGCCTCGCGCCAGCCGAGCTCGCCTCATTGGCCAATGCTTTTCGCTAATAACTCGTAAACGAAGCCGCGGATTACATTTTCGCTAAGGAAAAAGTTACTTCACTTTGACTTCGTGACTCCACCTCAGAGATGTTAACATAATGTTAACATAATTATGTTAACATAATTATGGGACATCCTGTAGAATCGAAAGCGTAACAGGCCACTAATTCGGCGAACCAGGCGAATTTACAGGACAATGGGAAAGCCACGTCGATGGCAGTGCTCCCACGAGAAGCTGACAGATGGCGAGATTTTGAAATTGTCTCCGGGCGGCGTTTAACGTGTTTATCGGTGTGCATATCGACTCGATCGGCGATCGATGGTTAACGCTGCATTAAAACGATGAGTCTGCGGGGACGTATCCGCGACCGGGAACACGCGTGCACAAGCTCGCTGGCGATCCAAGTTAAAGCCGAACCAGACGCATTACTCAAAGGGTCGCAGAAGGTTGGCGAGGTTTTAAGGCAGCGTCCACAACGAGAACCGCGGCCATTTTTTCCGACACGGGTTTTATACGCCGCTTACATATATGGGGAAACAAGGTGCACGCCGTCGAATCAGTAATCCAATATTTTCTCGGTTATGTCGCGATATAGTTCAACCCTTTTGCCACTTAAGGACGACGTAATGGCTGTCCGTGCAGGCCGGAATGCGTCGATTCGCCGCGAAAGTATTAATACCGTTCCACGGCCGTGTTCGTTTAATACTTAATTACTAAGTTAATTTATATCGCGCGGCTAAACGTGTTCGCCTTTTAGAGATAGCGTCTTTTTCGATTTTCTTCGATATGCTGGACCTTGATTCGGTTTCGTTCACTTTGCGATTGAATTGTCGATCCGTGAAAGCGAACGTTTCGGATGATTCTGCAGTGTCTGAGTTTATTTAGGCAGTTTTCAAGCGTTCTGAACGGTGCTTTCTGAAATATACGATTCGCGATGTTTACAACAATCCTGAGATTTACTTAACAATTTTTCGAAAAATATTTTCGAACATATTTCTTGCCAACTTATCGGCTTATTGTTCGATCCGTTTGATTTAATTGCTGGAAATTGAATAATTAAGGGAACGATTTAACCCTTAGCGCTCCGAAGGCTCCGTTACGGAGACATTTGAGCCGTTTATTTTGAAAGTGGCATAAGTCACTTTACCGTAATGAAAAGTGGTGATTTTTTAATGTTTATACGAAATTATTTATACTGAGAAAAATATCAGTATCCTGAGATAACAAATACAAGTAAATCTTCTCGAAAGTTAGCATCCATATTTTTAAACGTGTTAAAACGCAAACCTTTAAATATATCGACTTAAAAACAAAGTGACTTATGCCACTTTCATAATAAACGGCTCATTTGTCATTTGTTCCGTAACTCCGAAGGCTCCGCAGCGGAGCCAAATGTTTTTAACATACGTTACCGTCGGCGTTAGCAATTGTTATCTGTAGTTGAAACGTGCTAAGTCTGTACCATTACGATTAAACCATTTGTTGACCTTTTCTATGGTCAGCAACATGGAGAAAAATAAATATTACGATGAGAATTTAGAGCCGAGCGATACCGAAGACGTATTTGATTTTGAAGAGTTAAAAGACATTGTGGAAGACAATGTTGGTTACGATTCTGACGCTTCGAGTAGTAATAGCGAAATTATACTACCAAAGAGACGAAGAATGAGAATTATTGAAAGCGAAAGCGAAGATTCGTTACAAGACTTAGACGAATAGCGTGATATTACGGAAGAATTACATATTCCAGATAGAATACCTTTTAGCGTATTGCCACAGGTCATTGGACCACCAGTTCCTACAAACATCGAACAGCCGATACAATATTTTAAATTATTTTTCACGGACGAATCGGTAAATGAAATTATAAAGGAAACCAACGATTACGCAGAAAATGTTCTAAACTTGAAAGAAATATCTGGTAACTCTATTTGGCAAAGCGAATACTGTGACACTTGTCCAAGTAAACCCAGAACGCACATGGGAGATTGTTACCAAAGATATCGCACCATGGTGAATTGCAAAGTTTAAAATTTATCTTTTATTTACAATAGGTAAATGTATATCTATAAAATAAATAAAATCAAATGCATTCACAAGGACGTGTAATCTTTTCCGCGCGGAGCGCTAAGGGTTAATCATTCGCTGTACTTTAACGAGTTTGACTCGTAATAGGACCCAGTTGCTGTGGGCTAGCCAATCGCTGTGACTTCACTTTATCTTCAAGCGTAATTCACTTTACATTTATCGTATAAGATGCGTCGAATTTCTTTATTCAAATTCAATTAGTAATCAAATAGATTACCTATTTTAACAAATAGTTAAAATTAAACATGTAAAAGACGGAAGTTCTCAACCCCTTGTCATAATATAACATAATCTTTATCTCGCTAAGGGTTAAAATGCTCCGAGTGAAAATTGACCTCGGCTCGCGAGAATTAACGCGACAAATTCTAAAACGAGTAGAATATTAGGTCTACTGGAAAGTTCTGTCCGATAGTGTCACTTCAAGTTTCAATCCATATGCACATGTTGATTTGAGACATATATGACTATCTCTCTTTATCGTTGCATTTACGCACATGTACTCTCCTAAATAAACTGAAACAAAGATGTCTCGTGTCATTATTAAGCGAGACGCGATCGTGAAAACATGGCTACCGATGATAATGCCAGACCACATGCTGCTTCGGCGACTCGTCAGAAAATCGCAGAGCTGGGCTGGGAAATTCTGTCGCATCCACCATACTCCCCAGACCTAGCACCCTCCGATTATCACTTGTTTCTCTCTTTGCAAAACTTTTTACAGGAAAAAAATTCAAAACCGAAGCTGATGTCAACCAAGCACTGGTTGAGTTCTTCGCCTCTAAAAATAAATCATTTTTTAAAAATGGCATTTACAAGTTGCCGTCACGCTGGCAAGAAGTCATAAGTAACGATGGAAAGTATATTCTACAATAAATATTATTAAATGTATGAAAATTGTGTTACATTTCAATTCAAAAACGGACAGAACTTTCCGGTAGACCTAATATTTTGTCCCGTAGAAACGAGAGGACCGACTCCGCGCGAGTAAATGGCCGATTTGAAATGCTGCATCGAAACGAGCCACGCTCATACACGAACAACAGGATAATCGAAGTCCCTTGGTGTAGCAAAAAATGTTTTTCATCCAATTAACATGTGCGTTACGAGCATTTTCTGCTGGAAGGTTTCCAGCCGGTGCGCCGTGACGAAAGGATTAAATTGAGCGCGGAACCTTCCCCGTAAAAGCAACATAAATTACGTCCACGAAATGACATCTCATCGACTCCGCCGTGTATAATTCGACGCGGATGCACGTGTTTCCGAGAGGCGATGCAGAGGATTGTATCGACGCCGTGGTCGGCGCTGGATGACAGAATGCGGCGAAGACGGCCGTTCCACTTGTTTTCGAGTAATGCCAACTATTCGCGGCGAACATCGTCGCGTCGCAAACGACAGGGAACGAAAGGACGCCGGTTGATCTCGATGTAATTTGTCAGCCGGGGCAAAACGCCGGCGAGAGTAACAGAGACGCGCGGTTGCACGTGCAACGCCAGTTAACCCTCCAGAATTTTTCCGGAGGGTTCTTTTTTCTCTTCTCTTTTTTTCCGACCGGAAAAACCGCGAGAAAGCCGAAACCGCCTCGGATTTGTGCAAATGCTGCCGACGTATTAAACCGAATAGCCTGTGACTTCCCGTGACGGAAGAGAGCGGAACGTTTCGACGAAGTTCCGAGTTGCTGGTTTTCTTTGACACGTTGGATCGAAAGCGAGACATTTTAAGCGACGATTGGAATTGTTCTGGAACAGTAGTTGTGGAATTTTTTCGAAAATGTTCTTGCCTTTAAGTTCCATTGAGAATACATAGTTGCAGTTTGTATTATTTATAATAAAATGTTTATTTATACTGATCGATTAAAACACTGTATATACTCGCGTATTCAACGAAATAGTAATATGATATAGCATAAAGTAATTAGTTAGTTATTAAAGTAATAAAGTATAAAGTAATAAATAAAGTCATCAATTTTTAACGGATGCAGCTTTGTCACTTCAACAATTATGAAATAAAAAACTGTGAAACCGGTGATTTGTCCGGCGATGGTAGATTTAGTATATATATTATAATTATAATATATAAGTATTATTATATATATAATAATATATATATATATAATAATAATACTTATATATTATTATATAATATATTATAATTATAATATATATACTAAATCTACCATCGCCGGACAAATCACCGGTTTCACATTATAATTAATTAATTAATACTAAATTAATTAATACTAATTATTATAATTAATACTAAATCTACCACCACCGGACAAATCACCGGTTTCACATTTTTTATTTCATAATTGTTGAAATGACAAAGCTGTATCCGTTAAAAATTGATGAATTTATTTATCTTCAGTCAGCTTTGTCACTTCAACAATTATGAAATAAATAATGAGAAACCGGTGATTTGTTCGGCTGTGATAGATTTAGTATTAATTACAATATATATGTATACAATAGAAAATAAAATTAATATAATTTAATATTAATTATAGGAACATATATAATATATATAATAGAATATATCTGTCCCATACGAATATTATTATAGCGATTCTTAACAACAATAGCTATAAATTCGACAGGAATAGAAATTCTGTTAAGCGAAAGATACAAGAACTAACAAAATTTGTTCAGAAATGAGATATACCTGTATAATATATATATAATATTAATTCTTAATATATATAATAGAAAATAAAATTAATATAATTTAATATTAATGATAAGAATATATGGACATATAATATATACATATAATATAATTTAATATATATAATAGAATATATGTTCCGTACAAATATTATTATAGCGATTATTGACAACAATAATTACAAATTCTACAGGAATAGAAATTCTGTAACAAGAACCAACAAAATTTATTCAGAAATGAGCTATAGCTGTATATTTCGAACCCCGATTTTGAGTTCCGTTCGGCCGTTCTTGTCCGCGAAATAATCGAGCCCGGCACACTCCCCGCCGGCCTTCGCAACTCTCAATGAAAAGAGAGAAATTGCTGTTCATTATTTAGATTCCTTTTTTGTTATGAAATGGGAGAAACAGGGGCGCTACGTTCGATCGGCCCGTAACTCATGGGGATTATCTGGATTTAAAGCGACCGCTCGCGCAGTGTATTCCGCCTATTAGGATAAATTACATTTACGCGGTATTCCGTGGAGCACTTTGCGCTGTGGTTCTCCAGCAGTCGGATTACGATATTCTGTATGCGACCGCAAGTATTAGGAGGCTTGCGGGTCCCATAAAACGGACGCGGTTCAGCGACAAATAGAATACGCTTTTTCCATGTGCTTGCGAGAGAAACTGCGTACTCTACGTTACTACGTGCGGAAGATTAATACTTTATCCTCTTGTTATGTTCAAATAAAATTTCTACTCTATCACGTTCATCAAACTCTACGCTCTTTCACGTTGATGAAAATCGGTACGCTTTTACGTTCATTAAAAAAAACCACTGCTCTTTTACGTTCATTAAACTCTACGCTCTTTTACGTTGATGAAAATCGGTACGCTTTTACGTTCATTAAGATCACTACTTTTTCACGTTCATTAAAATCTGTACTCTTTTACGTTCATTAAGATCACTACTTTTTCACGTTCATTAAAATCTGTACTCTTTTTACGTACAATAAAATCTGTATTCCTGTATTCCTTCGTATTCGCTATAAAACGTCGCGACGTCGATTCAAATTCGTGATAATTCAAAAACATCGAATAAGCACCGATCGCCAAGCAAAATCAAAATGAAACTAGATTCAATTTCGATAAGAGGAATTTATCGCAGTCATTCGTTATCAGTTATCGGCGGGGGAAAATTCTATCTTTGGTTACTCATCATAATCGTCCGTGATTGAAACGATTTACAACGAATGCAATCGTTCCCTCGTAACACTCAATTTTATCAACACGGAATATATGATTCATAACTCGGAAACTGGACGCTGTGAAACGTACGTTCATGTGACACTTTTTATTTGTTCTATGCGTAGTTTGACAATCCTAGTAATAATATTAATAACAATAGTAATAATAGTAATAATAGTTATAATAGTAATAATAATAGAAATAATAATAATAATAGTAATGATAATAGTAATAATAGTAATAATAATATTAATAATAGTAATAATAGTAATAATAGTAATAATAGTAATGATAATAGTAATAATAGTAATAATAATATTAATAATAGTAATAATAGTGTGTAATAATAGTAATAATAGTAATGATAATAGTAATAATAGTAATAATAATAGTAATAATAGTAATGATAATAGTAATAATAGTAATAATAGTAATAATAATGATAATAGTAATAATAGTAATAATAATGATAATAGTAATAATAGTAATAATAATGATAATAGTAATAATAGTAATAATAATGATAATAGTAATAATAGTAATAATAACAGTAATAACAGTAATAATAGTAATAATAGCAATAATAGTAATAATAGTAATAATAGTAATAATAGTAATAATAACAGTAATAACAATATTAATAATAGTAATAATAGTAATAATAGTAATGATAATAGTAATAATAGTAATAATAATATTAATAATAGTAATAATAGTGTGTAATAATAGTAATAATAGTAATGATAATAGTAATAATAGTAATAATAATAGTAATAATAGTAATGATAATAGTAATAATAATGATAATAGTAATAATAGTAATAATAACAGTAATAACAGTAATAATAGTAATAATAGTAATAATAGCAATAATAGTAATAATAGTAATAATAGTTATAATAGTAATAATAATAGTAATAATAGTAATAATAATAATAGTAGTAACAATAAAAATACAATTAATATTGTCATAATCAATATCTACGACTATAATTATTTCTATGATCACGAACAACGAAAGCAGAATTCCATAAAACAGTTACATCTATCTAAAAATCATTCGGATGAAAATAATAATTGCTATCGATATTTTTCGCACATCGATTACAACAATTCCAATGCACTGTGCGAGTATATTTTCAAGAACACACATTCTCGATTTACGTAAAATCGCGAATTCGATGGTGCCGTTAGATTTAAGTAAATCCTGGCGACACGAAGGCAGAGCTTCGACTGCGATAGTGAATTTTCGTGGTTTCCCATCGATCCAGGCGAACGAACCGTGTATCGGACGGTTCAATTTCCGTGGCGCAACAGCCTCGAAGATGCGTGTTTCCCGTGGACGCGGGAAGGTCGGCCGCCGATCGGCTGGCAATATGCAGTAAAGCACGCGTGCAACAATGCCCGGTGATCCCCCATCGCGGGAAAAGGGGGAGAGGACCTCGGGCCGGATATATGCGGTGTGTCTCGTTAATCAAGAGAGCCACGGTATCGCCCGCGGCCCTATCCGCTGGAAAATGGGAGAGGACAGGCGAGAGGGTGACCAGTGTTTAACGGTTGACAAACGACCGTCGAGGCGCGCGGTCGCGTAAACAACGTGTCGAGCTTGGAACAGACGAGCGACGACCTTCGCGCGGGAAAAAAACCTCGTAAATCTGCCTATTAAACGCGATTAACGGTGCCGCGAGGAGGCGCGGCGTGGATCATCGCGATGATTGCGACGGCTTCGAACCCTCCTTCCTTCTTCTGCGAGTCCTTCTATATTTTCGATCGCTGGTTTCGGATGTTTGCCGAACGGATGCGTGTCCCGCATTTTACCGAAATGAACCCCCGGCGGGACAATGAACGTCATACTTGAATGGCCTGGTTAATCTGCCGCGACGCGGACTATGAATCCCTTGGACGCGCCAGCTTGGTTCTGCTCGCGCCATCTTGTTTGCATCGCAATCTAGATTGCTGTTGGAAATCTTTTGGAATTTGAAATCTCAAATTCGATTTTTGTGTGTGTGTGAACATCTATTGTAATTAAAATTTGTGATAGAGATTTGTTATAATTAAATTTTATATTATATTGTAATTGGCTTCAGCTACGTTTAAAACCAATTGATTTAAATTTTTATCGAAGATCTATAGTAGTTAAAAATTTCTAATCGAATTTCTACGATAATCTATTGTAATTCAAATTTCTGGTGAAAATTCGTTATAGTTAAATTTTATATTGTAGACTTGTAAATTTGTAAACTTGTACTTTGTAAACTTATTGTAATTAACTTCAGCTTAAAATCAATTAATTCGAATTCTTGTTAAAGATCTATTACACTTACAAATTTCTAACTGTAATTCAAAAATCTATTGTAATTCAAATTTCTGATAGAAATGTATTATAATTAAGTTTTATACTATATTATAATATAATTGACTTCAGCCCCGTTTAAAATCAATTCATTTTAATTTCTATTGAAGATCTATTACAGTTAAAAATTTCTAATCGAATTTCTACGATAATCTATCGTAATTCAAATTTCTGGTGAAAATTCGTTATAGTTAAATTTTATATTGTAAACTTATTGTAATTAACTTCGCCTTCATTTAAAATCGATTCATTCGAATTTTTGTTAAAGATCTATTACACTTAAAAATTTCTAATTGAATCTCTGCAAAAATCTATCGTAATTCAAATTTCTGATAGAAATGTATTATAATTAAATTTCATGTCATATTGTAATTGACTTCACCCCCGTTTAAAATCAATTCATTTTAATTTCTGTTGAAGATCTATTACAGTTAAACATTTCTAATCGAATTTCTACGATAATCTATTGTAATTCAAATTTCTGATGAAAATTCGTTATAGTTAAATTCTATATTATAAACTTATTGTAATTAACATCGCCTCCATTAAAAATCAATTCATTCGAATTTTTATTAAAGATCTATTACACTTAAAAAATTCTAATTCAATCTCTACAAGAATCTATTGTAATTCAAATTTCTGATAAAAATGTGTTATAATTAAATTTCATGTTATATTATAATTGACCCCATTTAAAATCAATTAATTAAAATTTCTATTAACGATCTGTTATAGTTAAACATTTCTAATCGAATTTCTACAATAATCTATTGTAATTCAAATTTCTGATGAAAATTCGTTAGAATTAAATTTTATATAATAAACTTATCGTAATTAACTTCAACCCCATTTAAAATCAATTAATTCGAATTTTTGTTAAAGATCTATTACACATAAAAATTTCTAATTCAATCTCTGCAAGAATCTATTGTAATTCAAATTTCTGATAAAAATGTGTTATAATTAAATTTCATGTTATATTATAATTGACCCCATTTAAAATCAATTAATTAAAATTTCTATTAACGATTTGTTATAGTTAAACATTTCTAATCGAATTTCTACGATAATCTATTGTAATTCAAATTTCTGGTGAAAATTCGTTATAGTTAAATTTTATATTGTAGACTTGTAAATTTGTAAACTTGTACTTTGTAAACTTATTGTAATTAACTTCAGCTTAAAATCAATTAATTCGAATTCTTGTTAAAGATCTATTACACTTACAAATTTCTAACTGTAATTCAAAAATCTATTGTAATTCAAATTTCTGATAGAAATGTATTATAATTAAGTTTTATACTATATTATAATATAATTGACTTCAGCCCCGTTTAAAATCAATTCATTTTAATTTCTATTGAAGATCTATTACAGTTAAAAATTTCTAATCGAATTTCTACGATAATCTATCGTAATTCAAATTTCTGGTGAAAATTCGTTATAGTTAAATTTTATATTGTAAACTTATTGTAATTAACTTCGCCTTCATTTAAAATCGATTCATTCGAATTTTTGTTAAAGATCTATTACACTTAAAAATTTCTAATTGAATCTCTGCAAAAATCTATCGTAATTCAAATTTCTGATAGAAATGTATTATAATTAAATTTCATGTCATATTGTAATTGACTTCACCCCCGTTTAAAATCAATTCATTTTAATTTCTGTTGAAGATCTATTACAGTTAAACATTTCTAATCGAATTTCTACGATAATCTATTGTAATTCAAATTTCTGATGAAAATTCGTTATAGTTAAATTCTATATTATAAACTTATTGTAATTAACATCGCCTCCATTAAAAATCAATTCATTCGAATTTTTATTAAAGATCTATTACACTTAAAAAATTCTAATTCAATCTCTACAAGAATCTATTGTAATTCAAATTTCTGATAAAAATGTGTTATAATTAAATTTCATGTTATATTATAATTGACCCCATTTAAAATCAATTAATTAAAATTTCTATTAACGATCTGTTATAGTTAAACATTTCTAATCGAATTTCTACAATAATCTATTGTAATTCAAATTTCTGATGAAAATTCGTTAGAATTAAATTTTATATAATAAACTTATCGTAATTAACTTCAACCCCATTTAAAATCAATTAATTCGAATTTTTGTTAAAGATCTATTACACATAAAAATTTCTAATTCAATCTCTGCAAGAATCTATTGTAATTCAAATTTCTGATAAAAATGTGTTATAATTAAATTTCATGTTATATTATAATTGACCCCATTTAAAATCAATTAATTAAAATTTCTATTAACGATTTGTTATAGTTAAACATTTCTAATCGAATTTCTACGATAATCTATTGTAATTCAAATTTCTGGTGAAAATTCGTTATAGTTAAATTTTATATTGTAGACTTGTAAATTTGTAAACTTGTACTTTGTAAACTTATTGTAATTAACTTCAGCTTAAAATCAATTAATTCGAATTCTTGTTAAAGATCTATTACACTTACAAATTTCTAACTGTAATTCAAAAATCTATTGTAATTCAAATTTCTGATAGAAATGTATTATAATTAAGTTTTATACTATATTATAATATAATTGACTTCAGCCCCGTTTAAAATCAATTCATTTTAATTTCTATTGAAGATCTATTACAGTTAAAAATTTCTAATCGAATTTCTACGATAATCTATCGTAATTCAAATTTCTGGTGAAAATTCGTTATAGTTAAATTTTATATTGTAAACTTATTGTAATTAACTTCGCCTTCATTTAAAATCGATTCATTCGAATTTTTGTTAAAGATCTATTACACTTAAAAATTTCTAATTGAATCTCTGCAAAAATCTATCGTAATTCAAATTTCTGATAGAAATGTATTATAATTAAATTTCATGTCATATTGTAATTGACTTCACCCCCGTTTAAAATCAATTCATTTTAATTTCTGTTGAAGATCTATTACAGTTAAACATTTCTAATCGAATTTCTACGATAATCTATTGTAATTCAAATTTCTGATGAAAATTCGTTATAGTTAAATTCTATATTATAAACTTATTGTAATTAACATCGCCTCCATTAAAAATCAATTCATTCGAATTTTTATTAAAGATCTATTACACTTAAAAAATTCTAATTCAATCTCTACAAGAATCTATTGTAATTCAAATTTCTGATAAAAATGTGTTATAATTAAATTTCATGTTATATTATAATTGACCCCATTTAAAATCAATTAATTAAAATTTCTATTAACGATCTGTTATAGTTAAACATTTCTAATCGAATTTCTACAATAATCTATTGTAATTCAAATTTCTGATGAAAATTCGTTAGAATTAAATTTTATATAATAAACTTATCGTAATTAACTTCAACCCCATTTAAAATCAATTAATTCGAATTTTTGTTAAAGATCTATTACACATAAAAATTTCTAATTCAATCTCTGCAAGAATCTATTGTAATTCAAATTTCTGATAAAAATGTGTTATAATTAAATTTCATGTTATATTATAATTGACCCCATTTAAAATCAATTAATTAAAATTTCTATTAACGATTTGTTATAGTTAAACATTTCTAATCGAATTTCTACGATAATCTATTGTAATTCAAATTTCTGGTGAAAATTCGTTATAGTTAAATTTTATATTGTAGACTTGTAAATTTGTAAACTTGTACTTTGTAAACTTATTGTAATTAACTTCAGCTTAAAATCAATTAATTCGAATTCTTGTTAAAGATCTATTACACTTACAAATTTCTAACTGTAATTCAAAAATCTATTGTAATTCAAATTTCTGATAGAAATGTATTATAATTAAGTTTTATACTATATTATAATATAATTGACTTCAGCCCCGTTTAAAATCAATTCATTTTAATTTCTATTGAAGATCTATTACAGTTAAAAATTTCTAATCGAATTTCTACGATAATCTATCGTAATTCAAATTTCTGGTGAAAATTCGTTATAGTTAAATTTTATATTGTAAACTTATTGTAATTAACTTCGCCTTCATTTAAAATCGATTCATTCGAATTTTTGTTAAAGATCTATTACACTTAAAAATTTCTAATTGAATCTCTGCAAAAATCTATCGTAATTCAAATTTCTGATAGAAATGTATTATAATTAAATTTCATGTCATATTGTAATTGACTTCACCCCCGTTTAAAATCAATTCATTTTAATTTCTGTTGAAGATCTATTACAGTTAAACATTTCTAATCGAATTTCTACGATAATCTATTGTAATTCAAATTTCTGATGAAAATTCGTTATAGTTAAATTCTATATTATAAACTTATTGTAATTAACATCGCCTCCATTAAAAATCAATTCATTCGAATTTTTATTAAAGATCTATTACACTTAAAAAATTCTAATTCAATCTCTACAAGAATCTATTGTAATTCAAATTTCTGATAAAAATGTGTTATAATTAAATTTCATGTTATATTATAATTGACCCCATTTAAAATCAATTAATTAAAATTTCTATTAACGATCTGTTATAGTTAAACATTTCTAATCGAATTTCTACAATAATCTATTGTAATTCAAATTTCTGATGAAAATTCGTTAGAATTAAATTTTATATAATAAACTTATCGTAATTAACTTCAACCCCATTTAAAATCAATTAATTCGAATTTTTGTTAAAGATCTATTACACATAAAAATTTCTAATTCAATCTCTGCAAGAATCTATTGTAATTCAAATTTCTGATAAAAATGTGTTATAATTAAATTTCATGTTATATTATAATTGACCCCATTTAAAATCAATTAATTAAAATTTCTATTAACGATTTGTTATAGTTAAACATTTCTAATCGAATTTCTACGATAATCTATTGTAATTCAAATTTCTGGTGAAAATTCGTTATAGTTAAATTTTATATTGTAGACTTGTAAATTTGTAAACTTGTACTTTGTAAACTTATTGTAATTAACTTCAGCTTAAAATCAATTAATTCGAATTCTTGTTAAAGATCTATTACACTTACAAATTTCTAACTGTAATTCAAAAATCTATTGTAATTCAAATTTCTGATAGAAATGTATTATAATTAAGTTTTATACTATATTATAATATAATTGACTTCAGCCCCGTTTAAAATCAATTCATTTTAATTTCTATTGAAGATCTATTACAGTTAAAAATTTCTAATCGAATTTCTACGATAATCTATCGTAATTCAAATTTCTGGTGAAAATTCGTTATAGTTAAATTTTATATTGTAAACTTATTGTAATTAACTTCGCCTTCATTTAAAATCGATTCATTCGAATTTTTGTTAAAGATCTATTACACTTAAAAATTTCTAATTGAATCTCTGCAAAAATCTATCGTAATTCAAATTTCTGATAGAAATGTATTATAATTAAATTTCATGTCATATTGTAATTGACTTCACCCCCGTTTAAAATCAATTCATTTTAATTTCTGTTGAAGATCTATTACAGTTAAACATTTCTAATCGAATTTCTACGATAATCTATTGTAATTCAAATTTCTGATGAAAATTCGTTATAGTTAAATTCTATATTATAAACTTATTGTAATTAACATCGCCTCCATTAAAAATCAATTCATTCGAATTTTTATTAAAGATCTATTACACTTAAAAAATTCTAATTCAATCTCTACAAGAATCTATTGTAATTCAAATTTCTGATAAAAATGTGTTATAATTAAATTTCATGTTATATTATAATTGACCCCATTTAAAATCAATTAATTAAAATTTCTATTAACGATCTGTTATAGTTAAACATTTCTAATCGAATTTCTACAATAATCTATTGTAATTCAAATTTCTGATGAAAATTCGTTAGAATTAAATTTTATATAATAAACTTATCGTAATTAACTTCAACCCCATTTAAAATCAATTAATTCGAATTTTTGTTAAAGATCTATTACACATAAAAATTTCTAATTCAATCTCTGCAAGAATCTATTGTAATTCAAATTTCTGATAAAAATGTGTTATAATTAAATTTCATGTTATATTATAATTGACCCCATTTAAAATCAATTAATTAAAATTTCTATTAACGATTTGTTATAGTTAAACATTTCTAATCGAATTTCTACGATAATCTATTGTAATTCAAATTTCTGGTGAAAATTCGTTATAGTTAAATTTTATATTGTAGACTTGTAAATTTGTAAACTTGTACTTTGTAAACTTATTGTAATTAACTTCAGCTTAAAATCAATTAATTCGAATTCTTGTTAAAGATCTATTACACTTACAAATTTCTAACTGTAATTCAAAAATCTATTGTAATTCAAATTTCTGATAGAAATGTATTATAATTAAGTTTTATACTATATTATAATATAATTGACTTCAGCCCCGTTTAAAATCAATTCATTTTAATTTCTATTGAAGATCTATTACAGTTAAAAATTTCTAATCGAATTTCTACGATAATCTATCGTAATTCAAATTTCTGGTGAAAATTCGTTATAGTTAAATTTTATATTGTAAACTTATTGTAATTAACTTCGCCTTCATTTAAAATCGATTCATTCGAATTTTTGTTAAAGATCTATTACACTTAAAAATTTCTAATTGAATCTCTGCAAAAATCTATCGTAATTCAAATTTCTGATAGAAATGTATTATAATTAAATTTCATGTCATATTGTAATTGACTTCACCCCCGTTTAAAATCAATTCATTTTAATTTCTGTTGAAGATCTATTACAGTTAAACATTTCTAATCGAATTTCTACGATAATCTATTGTAATTCAAATTTCTGATGAAAATTCGTTATAGTTAAATTCTATATTATAAACTTATTGTAATTAACATCGCCTCCATTAAAAATCAATTCATTCGAATTTTTATTAAAGATCTATTACACTTAAAAAATTCTAATTCAATCTCTACAAGAATCTATTGTAATTCAAATTTCTGATAAAAATGTGTTATAATTAAATTTCATGTTATATTATAATTGACCCCATTTAAAATCAATTAATTAAAATTTCTATTAACGATCTGTTATAGTTAAACATTTCTAATCGAATTTCTACAATAATCTATTGTAATTCAAATTTCTGATGAAAATTCGTTAGAATTAAATTTTATATAATAAACTTATCGTAATTAACTTCAACCCCATTTAAAATCAATTAATTCGAATTTTTGTTAAAGATCTATTACACATAAAAATTTCTAATTCAATCTCTGCAAGAATCTATTGTAATTCAAATTTCTGATAAAAATGTGTTATAATTAAATTTCATGTTATATTATAATTGACCCCATTTAAAATCAATTAATTAAAATTTCTATTAACGATTTGTTATAGTTAAACATTTCTAATCGAATTTCTACGATAATCTATTGTAATTCAAATTTCTGGTGAAAATTCGTTATAGTTAAATTTTATATTGTAGACTTGTAAATTTGTAAACTTGTACTTTGTAAACTTATTGTAATTAACTTCAGCTTAAAATCAATTAATTCGAATTCTTGTTAAAGATCTATTACACTTACAAATTTCTAACTGTAATTCAAAAATCTATTGTAATTCAAATTTCTGATAGAAATGTATTATAATTAAGTTTTATACTATATTATAATATAATTGACTTCAGCCCCGTTTAAAATCAATTCATTTTAATTTCTATTGAAGATCTATTACAGTTAAAAATTTCTAATCGAATTTCTACGATAATCTATCGTAATTCAAATTTCTGGTGAAAATTCGTTATAGTTAAATTTTATATTGTAAACTTATTGTAATTAACTTCGCCTTCATTTAAAATCGATTCATTCGAATTTTTGTTAAAGATCTATTACACTTAAAAATTTCTAATTGAATCTCTGCAAAAATCTATCGTAATTCAAATTTCTGATAGAAATGTATTATAATTAAATTTCATGTCATATTGTAATTGACTTCACCCCCGTTTAAAATCAATTCATTTTAATTTCTGTTGAAGATCTATTACAGTTAAACATTTCTAATCGAATTTCTACGATAATCTATTGTAATTCAAATTTCTGATGAAAATTCGTTATAGTTAAATTCTATATTATAAACTTATTGTAATTAACATCGCCTCCATTAAAAATCAATTCATTCGAATTTTTATTAAAGATCTATTACACTTAAAAAATTCTAATTCAATCTCTACAAGAATCTATTGTAATTCAAATTTCTGATAAAAATGTGTTATAATTAAATTTCATGTTATATTATAATTGACCCCATTTAAAATCAATTAATTAAAATTTCTATTAACGATCTGTTATAGTTAAACATTTCTAATCGAATTTCTACAATAATCTATTGTAATTCAAATTTCTGATGAAAATTCGTTAGAATTAAATTTTATATAATAAACTTATCGTAATTAACTTCAACCCCATTTAAAATCAATTAATTCGAATTTTTGTTAAAGATCTATTACACATAAAAATTTCTAATTCAATCTCTGCAAGAATCTATTGTAATTCAAATTTCTGATAAAAATGTGTTATAATTAAATTTCATGTTATATTATAATTGACCCCATTTAAAATCAATTAATTAAAATTTCTATTAACGATTTGTTATAGTTAAACATTTCTAATCGAATTTCTACGATAATCTATTGTAATTCAAATTTCTGGTGAAAATTCGTTATAGTTAAATTTTATATTGTAGACTTGTAAATTTGTAAACTTGTACTTTGTAAACTTATTGTAATTAACTTCAGCTTAAAATCAATTAATTCGAATTCTTGTTAAAGATCTATTACACTTACAAATTTCTAACTGTAATTCAAAAATCTATTGTAATTCAAATTTCTGATAGAAATGTATTATAATTAAGTTTTATACTATATTATAATATAATTGACTTCAGCCCCGTTTAAAATCAATTCATTTTAATTTCTATTGAAGATCTATTACAGTTAAAAATTTCTAATCGAATTTCTACGATAATCTATCGTAATTCAAATTTCTGGTGAAAATTCGTTATAGTTAAATTTTATATTGTAAACTTATTGTAATTAACTTCGCCTTCATTTAAAATCGATTCATTCGAATTTTTGTTAAAGATCTATTACACTTAAAAATTTCTAATTGAATCTCTGCAAAAATCTATCGTAATTCAAATTTCTGATAGAAATGTATTATAATTAAATTTCATGTCATATTGTAATTGACTTCACCCCCGTTTAAAATCAATTCATTTTAATTTCTGTTGAAGATCTATTACAGTTAAACATTTCTAATCGAATTTCTACGATAATCTATTGTAATTCAAATTTCTGATGAAAATTCGTTATAGTTAAATTCTATATTATAAACTTATTGTAATTAACATCGCCTCCATTAAAAATCAATTCATTCGAATTTTTATTAAAGATCTATTACACTTAAAAAATTCTAATTCAATCTCTACAAGAATCTATTGTAATTCAAATTTCTGATAAAAATGTGTTATAATTAAATTTCATGTTATATTATAATTGACCCCATTTAAAATCAATTAATTAAAATTTCTATTAACGATCTGTTATAGTTAAACATTTCTAATCGAATTTCTACAATAATCTATTGTAATTCAAATTTCTGATGAAAATTCGTTAGAATTAAATTTTATATAATAAACTTATCGTAATTAACTTCAACCCCATTTAAAATCAATTAATTCGAATTTTTGTTAAAGATCTATTACACATAAAAATTTCTAATTCAATCTCTGCAAGAATCTATTGTAATTCAAATTTTTGATGAAAATTCGTTAGAATTAAATTTTATATAATAAACTTATCGTAATAACCTTGACATAATCAATTAATTCGAATTTTTGTTAAAGATCTATTACACTTCAAAATTTCTAATTCAATCTCTGCAAAAATCTATTGTAATTAAAATTTCTGATAAAAATGTATTATAATTAAATTTCATGTTATATTATAATTGACTTCACTCCCGTTTAAAATCAATTAACTAAAATTTCTATTAAAGATCTGTCCCACTTATGATTTCTTCGTTCACTAGTCAAATAAGAACATCAAACAGAAAAGTTGCAAACAATCCTGTCAGCAATGAAGACAGATGTTCATTAAAGCTTCGTTAAAAGCAACAGTTCATATGCATCACAGAGACGTATTCAAAACAAGCTATCTACATTTAAAATTGTTAAGCAATCATATTCTCCCCAATACATCAAAATCAGGAAGAAGACTAGGTTCGAGCACCCCATCAATTCCGTTAATTTCATATCGTCATGCCGAATATCCGTCAACGAAACTGATTAAATCCACGGCGAAGTCGGTCTGTTAAGATAGTCTGTCAAGACAGAGTGGCCAACTATCAAGAGGCTTTCGTTTTCCTCGAACCGTTGAAGTATTCAAGAACCGGTGGTCGACGCGGCACCGTCAAATTCGACATGGAAACTCTCCGGAGACCTTATTACCGTCCGTCAACGACTCCGGAAAGGCAAAGTGGCGGACGAGAGCGAACAAACGTTTCGCGGAACGTGTAGGGTAGTGGTGCCAGTTACTGCGAGCTAGCCAATTACTGCGACTTTTGCTTATTTTCAAGCACAGTTAACTCTTGTATTTATCGGATAAGACGCTTCGATTTAAATTAAAATTTTGTTATTTCAATTCAATACAATTGTTCGTCTGCTAAAATTTAACGCGTCAAATACGCAAAAATTGTTTCAGTCTTTCGATATCGAATTTTGATAGCGAAATTTTCTGTAAAATCTATGGGAAAGCTTTGAGAAATTACTGAACGAATGGAGATCGATATTCGATAAAATAAGACGTAAAATAAATATTGTTATTATCTAGTTTAGGTTATAATATATATAACATAATATAATATATAATTATATTATTATATAATATAATATAATATATAATATATAATATAATTATATTATTATTATTATAATATTATATTATATTATAAATATAATTATATATATATATATAATATAATATAATATATAATATATAATATAATTATATTATTATTATTATAATATTATATTATATTATAAATATAATTATATATATATAATATAAATATAATATAACATAATATAATATTATATACTATATAATATAATATACATAATAGGTTATCTAGTCGAACATTTGTTCTCAGCTTCAATTTCAGTAGCTTTTTTCACTGTGCACGGTAACTGAACTTTCCACGGGACAGGCCCGCGTAGCCTAAAATAATCTCTGTCACATTTTTAAAGAGAAAAAGAACGTCAATAAATAATAAATAAATTTCGTGAAAGCAGTCATCCCTAACGAGAACTATTTAAATAACTTATTATCACATTCAAATCGCTGACGTCGCGTTTAGTAACAAAAACTCTCCCGAAGGCTGTCGACAGGGCACAGTAACCGGCTCCTCTGTTCTAACCGCAGCAAAACGAAAGGGAAAAGAGAGCCGATACGGAGGTGGAAGGACAGAGAGCGAGAGAAGACAAGGGAAACGCAGATTCAAGGAACGATAGCGGGGTCTCGACGAATCATTAGACGAGACAATGCACAGGCCAGCCGGGGAGGAGTTAAGCGGAATCGCGGTTTTTCATTTGTTCATTAGTGCTACCGCCGGGCACGGCAGCAATGCGAAGAAAACGCGTGGCCACCGAGAAAAATTCTTCGACCACGGTGGAGCTCGCGCGGAATGCAACAGAACCCGATTTCGTGGGGGTTTTTCGCGTGGCTACACGACTGATAATCGAGGAAGCCGATTTCGCAGGAATTGCGGGCTCGTTGGCGGTCGGTCACGTACGAGCGATTCCGCAATGTTTGTCGACGTCCTCCCTCTGCCGCGACCCTGATAGAGCTCGCTTGATTAGACGCCTGCTTTATTAAATATTTGCGATCGTGTTACTTTTAATCACACCTGCTACTCTCGCCGGACTAACCGTTTCCACGGAATGATTGCTCCGATGGGGAACCCCGGAGGGTTCCAGCGCCCCTCCATGGGGTCGACGTACAGTTGGAGACGTTCTAGAAATTGCACGCTTGTCTCGTGCAAATAGGCCGCGCGCGTCCTGTTCTGGACCAATTTTACGCGACGCGCTCTTTCCGATAATTGGAGATCGTTCGAGCCGCTGCGCCGAGATCGGTTCGATACATTCGTTACATTCTGTCTCGTCAATCGTCGATGATCTTTATGCGAAATGAACATTAACCCTTTGCAGTCGGAGCTATTTTAATTCGAAATGCAAAAGATGCTTTCTGATCTGCAGTATTTTTATTTTACATGATTCAGTGCAGTTTATGCATCTGAAATTGTGCCTATTGGCAAGTGCAATAATTGCAATTTTAACAGTTTTTTTAAATACAACAAATCTAGTACTGTTACAATTATTGAATGGGAAATGGTGTAACAATTTTTAATGGCGCCTCAGACCCGCCGCTCGAGTGCAAGGGGTTAACCCTTTCAGCAGCTCCATCGGCAGCTGTTCGATACATTCGTTGCATTCTGTCTCGTCAATCGTCGATGATCTTTATGCGAAATAAACATTAACCCTTTGCAGTCGGAGCTATTTTAATTCGAAATGCAAAAGATGCTTTCTGATCTGCAGTATTTTTATTTTACATGATTCAGTGCAGTTTATGCATCTGAAATTGTGCCTATTGGCAAGTGCAATAATTGCAATTTTAACAGTTTTTTTAAATACAACAAATCTAGTACTGTTACAATTATTGAATGGGAAATGGTGTAACAATTTTTAATGGCGCCTCAGACCCGCCGCTCGAGTGCAAGGGGTTAACCCTTTCAGCAGCTCCATCGGCAGCTGTTCGATACATTCGTTGCATTCTGTCTCGTCAATCGTCGATGATCTTTATGCGGAATGAACATTAACCCTTTCGCTCCATCCGCCGAATAATAGTCGCTTTATTTAATTATGTTGTCTCTTTAACGACACGCTCTACTCGAGCCACGATGTTACTCTGAGTGCGATATCGCGGACCGAACCAAGAGTCGTATCGTTGGCCTCTCATTATGATCCGCTTTCGGTCCTGTTCGCCGAAGAACGCGCCGCGCATTGTGCGCTTATTATGTGCTGATGTAAAAATCGATGTACACGCACCTCTGTGATTCGATGTTCGTTAACGTTTAATTATACGCTTCTTTTCGACGAACCTTGACGCTCGTTCCTCGCAGTATTTAGGGCGATTTTAACCCTTTCGCTACGGCAGCTCCATCCGCCGAAGTACCGTCACCGAACGGAAACTCGCTCCGGAAATATGCACGGTGCGCGTGGTTTCTGTGTATATGTTGTTCCAAGTCTTAAATAACAACTGTGCCGAATAAAACAATCGTTGCTCCAATGTAACAAGTGTATTTACATTTTTAATTTAAAAAGACTTACAAAATTATAGGTAACACAGGTATTTATATAATTGCAAAGCCTAACGATTAAATGTTTAATATAATTTATAACGAGATGAAAATTATTAAAATATAATAATATGTAAAAACTAATAATATAATTCTATGCGATATTGAAAGCAAGGACCTATACGAGGGCCAATATCGCGATCTTTGCACTCGTACCGCGAATCCGTTCTTTTATCAATTTTGCTACAAATTACACATCCGCGTCTTCTGTATACACTTCATTTCGATGCCGCATATATGCGCCGCCCGTACCCACAGGTCGTCGAGTGGATGCCGCATATATGCGGCGCTCGGCGCGAAAGGGTTAATCCAGGCCTCGGCTCATTGCGTTCATCCGATGCGGAAGCCGCAAATTTCGACGATTCGTTTTCATTAACATTCACATTCGACTTGTTTCCTGTTCTTCGAAGGATGTTTCGACTCATACACGTTCGGTTTTAGTGACACAGTTCGATTTTCTACGGTGATTTTTACTCAACCGAGGACTTGTTGTTAGTGGACTGCGAATTTTATGCGTTTTCGACGAGAATGATCGAATACAAAACTGTGAAGACTTCCGGTGAATCTGAGGAGAATCTTTTTATACTTGTTTCCTGTTCTTCGAAGGATGTTTCGACTCATCCACGTTCGTTTTTAGTGACACAGTTCGATTTTCTACGGTGATTTTTACTCAACCGTGGACTTATTGTTAGCTGGCAGAAGAAAACATCGCTATCTTTGCACTCGTACTGCGAATCCGTTCTTTTATCATTTTTGCTACATATTACACATAAAATACACTTCATTTCGATGCCGCATATATGCGGCGCCCGTACCCACAGGTCGTCGAGAGGATGCCGCATATATGCGGCGCTCGACGCGAAAGAGTTAACACATTACAAGCGGTTTTATGAGAAACCTTCATGGAGAGCCAAACGTTCCATTCAATTCGTTAGTACAATACGCGCCACCGCGTAGACGCGCCACGCCGCTGCGCGGGACTCTCGCGCATGCGCCGCCTGCCCCCACTCCTCGCGTAGCGACTTTTCCTGAATATGTACGTTGCGCACGATACGCATGTGCCGTGGCACAACTGTTGCGTCAGCGGCCTCTTAAAGTGTTAACCCTTTGCACTCGAGTGGTGACTCTGAGGTACCATTAAGATTGTTACATCACGATCCAGATAATTTTTACATTATAAGATAATTTTTATATTATAAAAGTCTAGTCGTAAAAGATTGTTAAAAGTCTAATTGTTGTACGAGTCGCAAGACTATAAATTTCATATGCATAAAATGCGCTTTGTCATATAAAATGGAAATACCGTGAGTCAGAAAAATTAATTTAGATTTACAGTTAAAATGGCTTCGAGTGCAAAGGGTTAATCCATTAACTGCCACGGTGTGGATTTTGCGTTTCGTTCTTTCTTTCTTCAATAATTTGAACAAATTTGGAAATCATCTGTAAATTGGACGCAACAAAATTATCATATTTGAAGCAAGCATTTTGGTTCGGTTTTTGTATTATATTTGAATACCGTACATAAATATGTAATTTAGAGGTTACAGCGACTATGCGTTACTTACTCAGTCTTTTGTATTTCATGCAATAAAAAAGCTTCGTCTTTTTTTGTTATTCACGCAATCTGCCGCAATCCCTATTTGGGACTTTTTAAAAAATATAGAATATCTTAAATATTCTAAAATAATATTCTTAAAATTATTAATTATATATATATTTATTATATTATATATAATAATATAATATAATATAATATAATATAATATAATATAATATAATATAATATAATATAATATAATATAATATAATATAATATAATATAATATAATATAATATAATATAATATAATATAATATATAATTATATTATATATATATTAATTAATATTCTTAAAAATATAGAATATCTCAAAACATAATTTGAATATAATTATATTGTTACACAACTTGTTGCGCAATACACATATAACTTTCCCGGCAAAAATTAAAAAACAAAAAGAACATTTGCCAGTTAATGCGTTAAAACATAACGCAGATATTTGTTCGCTTAGGAATTTTACTGCGATGAAAATAACGAGACATTGTTCTTTTCATACTTTAAACGTTTATACTGTTTTTACACGCGATGCTCATTTTTGCGACAGACCGTGGATTTTCGGTAACAAAAACTAATATTATATATATTATAATAATTTATGCAGCATCCGAAGGTAGATTTCCAGGTGCATCGAAGAAGAGCGCGCGAATAAAAAAACGCGTTGGACCTTGATCTCTGGCACGGGGTCCTGAAAAGTGTCAACCTTCTCGCAGAAGTATACCAAGAGGGTAAACAGTTGCAACAAAAGGAGCCCGGCCATTATGCCGGTGACGCGGTGGACGAATGATTAATTTTCCGCCGTCGAGATGTTCGCCGCATCAAGGTCAGCTTATGCATGTGCATCGAAGGCTATTCACGGACGGCGGCACGGATAGAGTTCGGTTCTCACGGCCGCAGGTAGCAAAGGTGTATATACACGCAGGTGAAACGGATGGCCAGCTTAGCGGCGGAAAGTAGTCGTGCAAGTGGATTAGGTGCTCAAGATTGATGGCCGAGTGTAAACATACAGGTGTAATAGGTATCCGAGCTAACGGACGGTGGACATATGAGTGGAAAGAGTCATCAGGTTTGGCGTAGAGACGTGGCGGAATGGCCACGCCGTTTCCAGTTAACCACTGGGAATAAACTTGCCAGCCGAGACTCCGCTGACAAAAACTGCGGTTCTGATGGAACTGGGATACTACGTCTCTCCTCCAACGGAGAAGGTAATTTTGCCCGGTGCCTGGTGCTTTCTTACCCTCGTTTTGAATCGACCTGTAGACGGGCCGCGCGTTTCTCTCTATTATTCATGCGAGGCGCAAACGTGCGTCGCGAGAATGGAACCTGATGCAAAATTTGTTGGAATTTGTAATTGTTTTTATTTGCTAATGACACGATACAAATGTAATACAGTGATTAAAAAAGCGGCTAGCGGATATAAAATGTATAATATATAATATATTATATATTATACATTTTATATCCGCTAGCCGCTTTTTTAATCACTGTATTATATAATATATAATATATATTATATATAATATATAATATATATAGTTACTTCACATATTTTTTATATCACACATACACGTATTATATATTATATATTATATGTGTAATGATATTATATATATAATATATATATTATTATAGTATTATATAGTATAGTATATATAGTATATTATTATAGTATTATATATTATATATTATATATATATATGTAATGATATTATATTAATATATTCATGATATATATCATATATTATATAATATTATAATATATTAATAATATATATATATATATATATATATATATATAATATATAGTATATAATACGTGTATGTGTGATATAAAATGTACTTTATGTGAAGAAGAGTAACTGTACGTGAAGTCGCGGAGATACTGTCAGACTGATCGTCTTCTAGGCTGATGAACGCCTATGTAGTTCTCTGAGAAGTGTCTCGCACTGGAACGTGCAGTCCTTTTATACTATTCCTTTAGGTAAATTCCAGGTAAATGAGAGTCCTAATGTACCTGCATTATTGGGCTTGTACCTGCATTTATGAAGCTCGGGCTTGTACCTGTATTTATTGTCCCTATGTATGCATGTGTGTGTGTGAGAGTATCGTTGTATATACCAACAAAATTATATAAGAGAGAGAGAGAGAGAGAGAGAGAGAGAGACATCGGAAGACGTTAACACCGACGATCGAATGACGCAAATGACTGGACCGCGGATGCATTTGTTACGAAAATTAGCGGATGAAACGCAAAACGTCCGATACTTAGTCACGAAGTTGTCGTTTATGCAGTCTCTTGCGACGGATGCGCAATGGTTACAAACGTAAACGTCATCGGAATCATTTAATGAATAATTAGTCTGTGACTAATCTTCGCGCAGAATAAAGATGTTTAGCATCCGTTGCAAGAGACCGCATAAACGACAACTTTGTAATAAGTATTAGACGTTTGTGTCACGTTTATTCTGTATGAGAGAAGATTAGTCACGGACTAATCATTCATTAAATGATTCCGATGACGTTTATGTTTGTCACTATTATGACACTGGAAGTCTCATTTATCTGCTGTTTCTTACAGTTACACGTTTCTTACGTTCGTTCGTTATTAAATGCAAATTGATGCATCGTATTCAAGACGTTAGAGCCAAGTGCGATCTTATTTTTCTCTGAAATAATTTTGATAAGTTGTAAGTAACAACATTGATAATTTCTTATAAATTTTTTGTTTATTTATTTTTATATATTTTATTATTAAATTTATATATTTTTATTTATTAAATTTAAACTATAATATTTTATGTTTCGCCTACACTACAAAATTCGCAGACTATTCATGACGAATTTTATAATTCATTTTTCTTTTATTCGTTTCATAATAAACATACTAATGGACGTCAAACTAGGTGTCAACAATTTTTTACATTTTTACACGGTTAAACAAATACAATAGAAGATCCTCCAAAAGATCCTCCTTCGTCACCATGTGAAATCTATTTTCTACGCGATATACAGTAATTTTTCTGTAATTAGCGCTCGGATTGCGCACAAAAATGGACGATTTGAGAAGAGAAGAAGATACGATTATTCGAGCCTTGCGGCTCGTTTTTATAGTTACCGATTGTCGAGAACTATAAAAAACGAGACGCAAGGCTCGAATAATCGTGTCTCCTCTTCTCAAATCGTCCATTTTTCTGCGCAATCCGAGCGCGAATTAGAGAGAAATTACCAATATCGTGCGCGCTAAAGCGAGGCTGATCCGTTTCAGCTTTCAAGCGTGTAATTCGCGAGCTTTTCCTCTCCTTTTCAATTAATTTCTCGTTTTTATAGTTATCGATTGTCAAGAACTACAAAAAAAGGGACGCAAGGCTCGAATAATCGTATCTCCTCTTCTCAAATCATCCATTTTTCAGCGCAATCCGAGCGCGAATTAGAGAGAAATTACCAATATCATGCGCACTAAAGCAAGGCTGATCCGGCTCAGCTTTCAAGCGTGTAATTCGCGAGCTTTTCCTCACCATTTCAATTAATTTCTCGTTTTTATAGTTATCGATTGTCGAGAACTACAAAAAAAGAGACGCAGGGCTCGAATAATCGTATCTCATTTTCTCAAATCGTCCATTTTTCTGCGCAATCCGAGCGCGAATTAGAGAGAAATTACCAATATCGTGCGCGCTAAAGCGAGGCTGATCCGTTTCAGCTTTCAAGCGTGTAATTCGCGAGCTTTTCCTCTCCTTTTCAATTAATTTCTCGTTTTTATAGTTATCGATTGTCAAGAACTACAAAAAAAGGGACGCAAGGCTCGAATAATCGTATCTCCTCTTCTCAAATCATCCATTTTTCAGCGCAATCCGAGCGCGAATTAGAGAGAAATTACCAATATCATGCGCACTAAAGCAAGGCTGATCCGTCTCAGCTTTCAAGCGTGTAATTCGCGAGCTTTTCCTCTCCTTTTCAATTAATTTCTCGTTTTTATAGTTACCAATTGTCGAGAACTACAAAAAAAGAGACGCAGGGCTCGAATAATCGTGTCTCCTCTTCTCAAATCGGCCATTTTTCTGCGCAATCCGAGTGCGAATTAGAGAGAAATTACCAATATCGTGCGCACTAAAGCGAGGCTGATCCGTCTCAGCTTTCAAGCGTGTAATTCGCGAGCTTTTCCTCTCCTTTTCAATTAATTTCTCGTTTTTATAGTTACCAATTGTCGAGAACTACAAAAAAAGAGACGCAGGGCTCGAATAATCGTGTCTCCTCTTCCCAAATCGTCCATTTTTCTGCGCAATCCGAGCGCGAATTAGAGAGAAATTACCAATATCGTGCGCACTAAAGCGAGGCTGATCCGGCTCAGCTTTCAAGCGTGTAATTCGCGAGCTTTTCCTCTCCATTTCAATTAATTTGGACAGTCGATTGGGAAAGTTCCAGGCAACTTTCACGATGACGAAAGCCACGGGAATGACCGCGATCATTTCATAACCGGCGCACTTCGACTTTACGACGGCTTTTATTGCGCTCCCTCGCGATGCCCGGCACTCGAAAATGCCAAACTTTATCGTCACCTTAAATCTGCCGCTCGTAAAAACGATGACGAGCAAAGCTGCCGAAGTAATACCTCAGATATATCATTTATTCGTTGAAAGGAAAGCTTCAACGCCAGTTCTCATGGGTGAACGGGATGACTCAATATTTGGGTAGCCGTGCTCGCGCGCGATCCGAATTTTATGGCATCGTAACACGTGTTCGTGCCGGTAATTAATTCTGTACACTTTGTAGAGTATGCTCAGAGTTTGTTGCGGCCGTATCTGTTCGAAACTTTCGCGCGATGCCGACGAGATTCTTACATTAATAATCGGACGCATTATATGTATGAAGACGCTCTTGATGTTACAGATATTGACGGGCGGGCCACTATAGTAATCCTATTATAATTAAGAAATCTATTCTTTTTACAAATAAGAAGAGGCCTCGTAATTTCAGCAATTTCAAAACACAAAAAATGATACAGTAAGTATTAATAGTTTAAACTGTACCATATTTCGTGTTTTGAAATTCTAGAAAATCTATCCTTTCCACAAAAAAAGGCTTTATAATTTTAGCAATATCAAAATTATCTGAAAAGGTGATATAACAAATTTTAGTGGTGCCTCAGAGTCACCACTCGAGTGCAAAGGGTTAAAAGTGACTTTGAACTGTGTTGATTTTTCACAAACGACTGAACTGAATTCATGCTTCTCGCAATTTTGATCATAATATACGAATTAAGATTATGCTATAATTAAGAAATCTATTCTTTCTACAAATAAGAAAAGGCCTCGTAATTTCAGCAATTTCAAAACACAAAAAATGATACAGTAAGTATTAATAGTTTAAACTGTACCATATTTCGTGTTTTGAAATTCTAGAAAATCTATTCTTTCCACAAAAAAAGGCTTTATAATTTTAGCAATTTCGAAACACAAAATGGTACTATTTACACTTATATTATAAACTAAGTACTATACTATTATATTATTACTAAGTACTATACTACTATACTATTTATACTAAGTTTGTACTATTTATACTTATTGTACCATTTTGTGTTTTGAAATTGCTAATATTATGAAGCCTTTTTTTGTATAAAGAATAGATTTCTTAAATCTAGCATAATCTTAATTCGTATATTATAATAAAAATTGCGGGAAGTACGAATTCAGTTCAGTCGTTTGTTAAAAATCACCACAGGTCAATTACTTTTAATGATCGACAGATTTAGCATAAATATTAGATTAGGGAATAAGTTCGTAGCGTTGTTATATTTTCTTTTATTTTACAACGATTTTTTGCTGTTCGACAAAGTGTATAATATTCATTCGATAGAGCTCTTTCTGCTCTACAAAACTGTGCTAATCGTCTTTTTGAGTAATTTAATTTTTTATTACTTTTGAGGCTTAGAAACGGAATATCCAGGAGGTAAAAAGCGACATTTTCGACACCTTCTCTTCTTCGCTTTTCATCGAGGCCAAAAAACTGCCGAAGCAGCCCGGGTCATTTGCAATGTATACGGAGAAGGTGTCATAAGCGAGTCTACGGCACGAAAGTGGTTTGCGAAGTGCAAAAATGGCGATTTTGACGTCGACGACACGTCCCGCAGCGGAAGACCTTCCGAATTCGACGAAGAGCGTCTCAAAGCACTTTTGAAGGAGGACGGTCACCAAACAAGTCGTGAATTGGCCAAATTTTCGACACGAAGTTTAACCTTTTGCACTCGAAGCCAATTTAACTGTAAATCTAAATTAACTTGTCCGACTCACAGTATTTCCATTTTACGCGAGAAAGTGCATTTTATGCATACGAAATCGAGTCTTCTGGCGACTCGTACAACAGTTACACTTCCAACAATCTTTTAAAACTAAACTTTGCTAATATAAAAATTATCTTGGTACACGATACAACAATTTCAGCGGTGCCTCAGAGTCACCACTCGAGTGCAAAGGGTTAAAAGAAATAAAAATGATTATTTCAAATTTACTCGAACTATTAAAGAAAATCGTTCCTATTTTCATCTTTTCCAATGACTATGCAAAATCTTTATCTAGCATTCTCTGTAATTGACGCTCAGATTGTACACGAAAATAGAGAATTTACAGCAATCATCGATGTTCCATTCAAACAATTAAGTCATTGTTTCAGCCATGTCGAACCTGTACAGTACTCGTTGCTACAGCTCAGGGGGGTTCGAGAACAACACAATCATCCTCGATCATTCGGAACATTTTTTCCGCCTCGACGTCGGAGATATTAAAAAAAAGTGCTTCCACGTGCGTTTCGCCATGCCACTTAACATCGATCGTACTCCCGATTTTACAGCGCCGTCGTAATTCCGCGGCGTGTAAGCCCGTAGAACGGATGAATTTTCGCTCGAGTATCGTGCCGACGGTGAATACCGCGGCGCGGCGGTCTTACAGCGAGCATCGGGGCACGTACAAACGCGATTAGGCCCATAAACAATTTATCTCGCGAAAACTATGAAACGCGTATATCTGAAATACGCGCGCGGTCTCTCATGAACGATCGGCGCTCGTAAAACTCGTTATCTTATGGGACACGGAATTAGCGAGTTGTCAAAGTGAGGTAGAACGACGTCGAGAATGAAGACCTTGGTAGACGATAACGAACCGGCCGGTTCCCCGCTCCGTTGGTAGAACAGAGGATTCAATAATTGTTCCGGATTATCGGAACTGGCCGGACACTCCGCTGAAAGTAAACCAGAACAACGACCGAGCGCGGAGAGTCTGAAATACTCTGAATATAGCCGGCCAGGGACGATTAAACGTTCGGAGATGAACGCGGGCGAAGCTAATTAGCGGCTTTCGAGGCGGCCAGCGTGCACCGTAAAAGGCAGGACACGACGCGGCCCCGGGACGACGCGTGTATAGAAAAGGTGGGCCCGGAGGAATCAGAAAAAGTGGCCGGATTCTTCGCCGTAAAAATCATTCCACCGGCAGCGACAGCGGCGTATCTCCGCGCCTCGGATTCCGTGAAAATTATGCTGCCGATCTTTATCATTTCAAGGAGCGCCGAACGCCGCGGCGCCGATACATTAAATGGAAGTTGTACCCGTTCCGGTTCACGTGGGCTCGCGCACACCTTTAACATGTTTGCGAAATAACGAACGTCCGAAACCATTTTTAACGTGATCTTACTAGCAACGGGCCGCGGTGCTTCGTTCGATGCGAAAATTGTCTACGATAATTGGAACGAACGGAGACGAATGCGTTTTCTTTTCTAACATAGGGCAGATGTCCCAATTGCTGTGTTTTTCACAATTTCTGCGATTTCGGAATAGAAACGTATGATTTTCTAACATAGAGCAGATGATCCAATTTCTGTGTTTTTCACAATTTTTGCGACTTCCGAATAAAAACGTATGATTTTCTAAGATAGAACAGAGACGTCCCAATTTCTGCGAGCGTCCCAATTTCCGTGCCCCGTTCTAATTTTTGTGTTTTTCACAATTTTTGCGACTTCCGAATAAAAACGTATGATTTTCTAACATAGAGCAGAGATGTCCCAAGTTCTGCGAGCGTCCCAATTTCTGTGTTTTTCACAATTTCTGCGATTTCGGAATAGAAATGTATGATTTTCTAACATAGAGCAGATGTCCCAATTTCTGCGAGCGTCCCAATTTCTGGGTTTTTCACAATTTCTGCGACTTCCGAATAAAAACGTATGATTTTCTAACATAGAGCAGATGTCCCAATTTCTGCGAGCGTCCCAATTTCTGTGTTTTTCACAATTTCTGCGATTTCGGAATAGAAATGTATGATTTTCTAACATAGAGCAGATGTCCCAATTTCTGCGAGCGTCCCAATTTCTGGGTTTTTCACAATTTCTGCGACTTCCGAATAAAAACGTATGATTTTCTAACATAGAGCAGATGTCCCAATTTCTGCGAGCGTCCCAATTTCTGTGTTTTTCACAATTTCTGCGATTTCGGAATAGAAACGTATGATTTTCTAACATAGAGCAGATGTCCCAATATCTGCGAGCGTCCCAATTTTCGTGCCCCCTTCCAATTTCTGTGTTTTTCACAATTTCTACAATCTCGGAATAAAAACATATGATTTTCTAACATAGAGCAGATGTCCCAATTTCAATTAGGGAGACATTACTGTAACTGCAACTTGAAGCAATAAAAAGATTGAAAGCCCATATTACTGCGATATGTATTATTTGCAACGAATTTACGTTGTTAAAGAAAGGATGATATCTCCAAGTGACTTCCGTCTTTTGCAATAGCAGCAGACAATTTTTATTTCGCTTAAAGATCCGCAGTCCACCGATGACGAAGCGATGTCCGCGAATTTTCCTAAGCGAAAATGTCCGAGTAGCGTGGAAAACGCTGCGTTGCGGGCCTGGTACAGTAATGTCTCTCCAATTGACGCCCAGATTGTCCACGAAAATGGACAATTTGGAAAGAGGAGATACGATCATTCGAGCCTTGCGGTGCGTTTTTATAGCTTCGAATTGTCAACAACTATAAGAAAAGGAGACGCGAGGTTCGAATAATCGTATCTCCTCTTCTCAAATTGTCGATTTTTGTGTGCAATTTGAGCGTCAATTAGGGAGAATTTACTGTACTTGGAATAATTCGAAACTATAAAAACGAACCGCAAGGCTCGAACAATCGCGTCTCCTCTTCCCAAATTGTCCATTTTTGTTTCCAAGCCGGGTGTCAATTAGGAAGAATTTGCTCTATAGTAATGTCTCCCTTATTGACGCCGAAATTATGCAGAAAAATGGAGAATTTGGGAAGAGAAGATATTATTATTCGAGCTTTGAAACTCGTTTTTACAGTTGTTGACAATCGATAACCATAAAAAACGAACCGCAAGGCTCGAACAATCGTGTCTCCTCTTCCCAAATTATCCATTTTTGTTTCCAAGCCGGGCGTCAATTAGGAAGAATTTGCTCTATAGTAATGTCTCCCTTATTGACGCCGAAATTATGCAGAAAAATGGAGAATTTGGGAAGCGGAGACACGATTATTCGAGCCCAGCAGCTAGTTTTTATAGTTGTTGACATAATTCGTTGACTATAAAAACGCACCGCAAGGCTCGAACAATCGTGTCTCCTCTTCCCAAATTGTCCATTTTTGTTTCCAAGCCGGACGTCAATTAGGAAGAATTTGCTCTATAGTAATGTCTCCCTTACTGACGCCGAAATTATGCAGAAAAATGGAGAATTTGGGAAGAGAAGATATTATTATTCGAGCTTTGAAACTCGTTTTTACAGTTGTTGACAATCGATAACCATAAAAAACGAACCGCAAGGCTCGAACAATCGTGTCTCCTCTTCCCAAATTGTCCATTTTTGTTTCCAAGCCGGGCGTCAATTAGGATGAATTTGCTCTATAGTAATGTCTCCCTTATTGACGCCGAAATTATGCAGAAAAATGGAGAATTTGGGAAGCGGAAACACGATTATTCGAGCCCAGCAGCTAGTTTTTATAGTTGTTGACATAATTCGGTGACTATAAAAACGAACCGCAAGGCTCGAACAATCGTGTCTCCTCTTCCCAAATTGTCCATTTTTGTTTCCAAGCCGGGCGTCAATTAAGAAGAATTTGCTCTATAGTAATGTCTCCCTTATTGACGCCGAAATTATGCAGAAAAATGGAGAATTTGGGAAGCGGAGACACGATTATTCGAGCCCAGCAGCTAGTTTTTATAGTTGTTGACATAATTCGTTGTCTATAAAAACGCACCGCAAGGCTCGAACAATCGTATCTCCTCTTCCCAAATTGTCCATTTCTGTACACAACCCAAACGTCAGTAAGAGAGACATTATTGTATTGGAAAACTGGCGGTAGCCGAAGCATCGATTTAAACGCGGCAAATTTGCAGGGTGTCGAAGGGTCTCGTGGTTGCTGAAGAAGGTTGTCCTCGAGACGGAGGGACACCGATAGCGTGCCGGAGGACAGAACGGAGATCGGAACGTCAGCGGGAATATCAGCGACAAGCGAAGCTCTCGCGGTTGATCAGGGCTGCGTCGATGAAAGAAGGACGAGTCGGCGCGAAGCGGAGTGAAGCGAAGCGAAGCGAAACGAAACGAGCGAACGGGTTGCGGGCCGAGCCGGGACAAGAGTAACCGAAAGGTCTTCAAGTTTTTGCGGGCGGTGCTGCGTACGAAACCTGCGACGCGGAGCGACATTCTTCTTCTCTTCTAACCCTTTCTGTTCGCGGTTCGATGAACGTGAAGAAATCGGCGTCCGGGGACTGAACTTTTAGGGGCATACTTTTTCGGGACGGCCGCGGATAAAAGCGTTTATCTTCGGCCGGGATACGTTTACGAGCCAGCCGGCCAACAATTATTCCGACTATCTTCCGCGCCCCCTTTTTCTCTTTCTCTCTCTCTCTCTTGAATTAACCACAGATCGAATCGGTAATTTCGTTAGCGGCGAAGATAATCCATGGGAAGATGTTTACTGGCGAACGTTAAACGCGGCGTGTGTTTGCGTTGCCTGTGGAGACAAGATGCGCTCGAACGAGAAGAAGTTCGTTCCACGCGGCGGAACAATTTTTCGACGAAATTGTTCGCGCAATTTTTAGCTGGAAACTCATCGTAGAAATTTTTTACGAAATTGCTCGTGCAGGTTTTAGATGAAATTACTGGTACAAGTTTTAGTGAAAATTGTTCGTACGAATATTAGTCAGAAATTTTTCGTGCAATTTTTTGGTCAAGATTATGATATAAATATATAATATATAAAAGAGATATGAGAGATAATATATATATAAGAGATAATATATAAGAAAAAAAAGAGATAATATAAAGGAGATAAGATATAATATATAAAATATATTTTTTGGTCATATAAATTTTATTGTGAAATAGTGGAAGACTATATAAATCGAGCTGATCTGTCTCGTAATTCTATTATTACCTGATTTCCATGATTTTAATAAGTCTCATGCATTTATTGCATTTAGATTCGCTTCCTATAAGAGCGATACTCTTTCAATGCATTGCAAAATGTAATTTATTCATTGGACTATTTTTCTTTCTATTTAACCGCTGAACATAACCTATCAATTTTAATTCGATTAAATAAAGTACTTTAGTTTTGTAAAATTGCCGAGGTTGTGGCGAATAAAATATAAACGCAATAAAATATACAACATAGTTGGTCGATTTAAAACTGTGTTATCTTTATTTCTCCGATTATGTCCTAAGTAGATGCACCTATGTATATGTATATTAGAATATAGAATATGAAAATATTAGATCGAAAATAAAACATAGCGGATCGAATGAAATCCGCGGATACGTTTATTTTTCTACGATTATATCGCGAGTTGATGCAGTTACTCGAAGCAAGAGATTCCGAATAAAAACACAGTTCGCCGACTTCAACGTATTTAAACAGATATTAAAATGGAATCTTACATGTATCTACGCCCGGAAGTGATGTACGCGGGTTAAGGAACACCGCCACTTAACATTTGATCCGAATTTCCCGTTCCCCGGCCGACTCTAATCGTGTCAATAATCTGCGATCAATCGCCGGATGCTCGTCAACCATCCATTACCTCCGCGAACGCATCATTACCTCCTCGAACAGTTCACGAATTCCATCGGATTCATTAAAAACCTCTTTTCCTCGGTGCTTCCATCAGTGCTTTCGCGAATTTTTAATCTCGATCGGGGACGACGCGACTTTTTTCTGTTTTCTTCTTTTTTTCTTTTTTTTTTTCTTTTTCGATCCCATAGTAATCACCTCTCCAATAAACATAACGCCGGGGCCTAACATCGGAACCGCTATAATCGCCTAAAGTAAAACGTTCAAGATCCCGATAAAAATGCGACGCAGATTCGCCGGCGATAACGCGGCGAGTCCTCCGCCGATACGGCGAGGGGGGGGGGGGGGGGGGGGAGAACACACGAAAAACGTCGTAACAAGAAGCGACCGAGATAGAAAGCCTTCATTTTGACGAACGCGAAACGATGTCGTCCTGCTTCCCCTTCTTTTTTTTTCTCGCTTTTAATCGCCGTCATGAGACCCTCGAATCGAGGCTACAGGGTGCTTCAAAATGGCGGTCCCGCCGCGAACAATTCTTCGCGATTCGAAACCGTGTCGTTGTAGCTTTTTGAAAGCTGTACAGGTTCGACATGGCTGAGGCAATGACTTCATTGTTTGAACGAAACATCGATAATTGAGCCGTTTATTTTGAAAGTGGCATAAGTCACTTTTAATAACTTAATCATTCCTATTGATCACGAAAATTAAATTGAACTGATGTATTTTCATATGAATTACTTATACTTATGTTTCAAAATGTACTAATTATTTTTGTATTTTATGAATATTAAAATAAAAAATACTTAAATCAAACCTGTATATTAAATATGTTCATGGTATAAATTATTATTATATGTGTAATTTATTCAACAATTTTAGTAAATCACTGTCCTTTCAAAACATCACTTCGGTAAAATACGTCGGGCAAAATTAATATATGTCAATCATTTTTCTAAACTATTTATTTTGAAAGTGGCATAAGTCACTTTACCGTAATGAAAAGTGGTGATTTCTTAATGTTTATACGAAATTATTTATACCGAGAAAAATATCAGTATCCTGAGATAACAAATACAAGTAAATCTTCTCGAAAGTTAGCATCCATATTTTTAAACGTGTTGAAACGCAAACCCTTAAATATATCGACTTAAAAACAAAGTGACTTATGCCACTTTCAAAATAAACGGCTCAATTGCTGTAAATTCTCTATTTTTTGTACAATCTGAGCGTCAATTACAGAGAATGCTAAATAAAGATTTTGCATAGTCATTGAAAAAGATGAAAATAGAAACGATTTTCTTTAATAGTTCGAGTAAATTTGAAATAATCATTTTTATTTCTTTTAACCCTTTGCACTCGAGTGCAGGTGACTCTCGGGCACCACTGAAATTGTTATAGCACGATCCAAGATGATTTTTATATTAACAAAGTTTAGATTTAAGAAATTGCTAAATTGTTTATTGCCGTAAATTGCCATAACTGCCGTAACTCGATTTAATATAAAATGGAAATACTGTAAATCAGAGAAATTATTTTTGATTTACTATTAAAATAAAAAAGATAATTTTTATATTAACAAAGTTTAGATTTAAGAAATTGCTAAATTGTTTATCGCCGTAAATTGCCATAACTGCCGTAACTCGATTTAATGTAAAATGGAAATACTGTAAATCAGAGAAATTATTTTTGATTTACTGTTTAAATAAAAAAGATAATTTTTATATTAACAAAGTTTAGATTTAAGAAATTGCTAAATTGTTTATTGCCGTAAATTGCCGTAACTGTTGTACCACAAGACTCGATTTAATATAAAATGGAAATACTATAAATCAGAGAAATTACTTCTGATTTACAGTTAAAATGGCTTCGGGTGCAAAGGGTTGATATTATTTAATATTATTTAATTTTTTCGTCATAAATGCACGAAATCTGCAACGAACTGATAACATACATCATCGATTAATGTTTCTTGTAATTTATTACCTTTATACGAATATGTTCTGTTCTCTCTGTGTTCGTAAAAAAAAAAAATGTAGCTAAATAAGTCCGTAAAGATTTCACACACTTGAATATCAAGAATAAATAAATATTACACGTACAAATATTAAAGTACAAAATGTACCAACAATTAATATACAATTAAATAAAAAAAAACAATTAATATAACAACTCGATACAGTAAATTCTCCCTAATTAAAGCGCAGATTGTGCACAAAAATGGACAATTTGGGAAGAGGAGGAGATACGATCATGTGTCTCGCGACTCATTTTTATAGTTTCCGATTGTCAACAACTATAAAAACGAGCCGCGAGGCTCGAATAATCGTCCATTATTATCCAAGTTGTCCATGTTTGTGCGATATCTGAGCGCGAATCGGGGAGAAATTACTATAGTTACACGATCGACGCTTTGGCCACCCTGCTCTATTGTATAGTATCTCAGAACTGACGTTAAAAATGCGCCATTATTTTAGCACTATCTTCCCATTCAAATGATTTCTGCATCAGTTTGTAGTTGCTACTACATCGCGCCTATATTTGCGCCGAGTAAAAGTCTATAGGGTGATCCAAAAATGTCTCGCAATCCGGAAGTAGGGGATTCCTGAGGTCATTTGAAGCAACTTCTTCCTTAGCGAAAATGCAATCCGAGGCTTCGTTTTCGAGTTATTAACGAAAAACAGTGGCCAATCAGAGGCGAGATCATTCGGCGCGAGACGGTCGAGCCAATGAGCGGAACCGGGCTCCGTGTACTCGTTGGCTGGGCTGCCGCGCGCCAGCCGAGCTCGCCTCTTATTGGTCAGTGTTTTTCGTTAATAACTCGTAAACGAAGCCTCGGAGAACATTTTCGCAAAGGAAGAAGTTGCTTCAAATGCTTCAATACATCATATTGTCCACAGAAATGGACGATTTTTGGAAGAGGAGATACGATTATTCCGAATTTTCTGGCTCGCTTTTATAGTTATTGACAATTGGTGACAATAAAAACAAGCGGCGAAGCCCGAATAATCGTATCCCCTTTTCCCAAATTGTCCACTTTAATGAACAATCTTAGCGTCAATTAGAGAGTATGTACTGTACTTCGACTGTCCACGAAGCAACCCGAACAAGTCCGCGTCAAATGAAAACGAGAAGTCAAAGGTGTGCTTCATTTTTGAAACGCGCCGAGAAGCCCAAGGTACAGATCATTTTGAAACCGCTAGAAGTAAAAGGTGCGCTGTTCATTTTGAAACGCACCGAGAAACATGGTCCGCCGAAAAATTTCTCGTGGTCGGATGGCCGGTTTTAATACACATGGCCGGTTCCTGCGGTAATTTGCGAGTTCCGAGAACCGCGGAGATAGCCGGAGAAATTAAACCCGGGAACAGCAGATAAAGGTGGCACGATCAAGCTCAGCGATTTGGGGCCCGAAAGGTTCTCGTTTTTCGCTTTCATTAGGTATGAATCGTATCTCATCGGGCGTCGGGCCCAACATGCAACCTAACCCTCGCCGATACGTGAGTTAAGTGCGAAATTCGCTGATGAGAGAAACACGCATTTCCGATACCGCGACAACTGGCCACGGACGAAATGATTTCCGAACTAGCGGAGCCGGTTATTGTGTCTCGCCTTTGATTCGTTCACGGACAAAATTAACTTTATATTTGTCGAAGAAGACGTGTTACATCTTTGTATTGCTTTATTTTATTCGGTTTTTTCATGAAATTGATCTCAATTTTCGGGCAGAATTAACTTTATATTAATTTTAATTTTATCAAAACGAAATGAAAAAATAGAAAATTTAATAACGTCTTATTGGATAAATGTAAAGTCAATTTTAAAAATACAAATTAATCTAAAGTTTATTAACAAATAAACGAAATAAAAGAATAAAAAATTTAATAACGTCTTACTCGATAAATGTAAAGTCAATTTTAAAAATACAAATTAATCTAAAGTTTATCAACAAATAAACGAAATAAAAGAATAAAAAATTTAACAACGTCTTATTCGATAAATGTAAAGTCAACTTTAAAAATACAAATTAATGTATCATTGCTTTCGCTTATTAACAAATAAACGAAAGAAAAGAATACAAAATTTAATAACGTCTTGTTCGATAAATGTAAAGTCAACTTTAAAAATATAAATTAATGTTAAGTTTATCAACAAATAAACGAACTAGAAGAATACAAAAATGTACGGCGTCTTATTCGATAACCGTAAAGTTACATTTAAAAATAAAGATAAGCATTAATTTCATTAAAAAATGAACAGAATAAAAGTATAAAAAAGTTCACCATGTCCCGGCCGATGAACATAAAGTTAACTAAGCCCGCGCCCACAAATCAAAGGCACAGTAACCGATCCATTACCTTCGTTATATCTGTCTCTCGGACTCCGTTGAACACAAAACTTGTCGGTCGCGATCATCGTCGAGATCACAATCACGGTTCTCATTGGATAATACAGGGCTTGTCCTGCAGAAACGACGATATTTCCACAGAATGTCTCTAAAATCAGTTCGCGGTGATTACAGACTGTGGAACATTCGTGTCGGGGCACGTAAGTTATTGTACACTGCAAGCTGTTATGCAAAATATCCCTCGGATTTAATCGCCACGATTTGGTCGGGAATTGATAGAGGAATCGAGAGTGCGATAACTTCTGCCGGGTAGCTGCGATATCACAGTAACTGTACACCGTGCGATAAGCGGAACTGGTTCTCGCGGATTAGACGTTTCAGTCCGCTTTGCCTCCGCGGCTATTATAACGCTTCGGCTATTCACTGGATTACATATGTGATCCCGCGGATCCTTGACTATTTTATGACACGACGGAGACCGGTAACCGAAGAGGGTAACTATGATTTCATGCACTTTTCCGTCCCGTAAGACCATCGAGGTTACGTCCAATGCGGTAAATCAGATCCCCCGGCGTTTGCGGACCGTGAATGCATATACCGAAGAATGAAAATTCAACTGGGCATTATGTGTTGACCTTCGAATAAACCTCGTTGGAACTGTTATACAAAACCCGCATCTCCGGTGCTCTGATGATCTACGCGTATTAATGCGATAGCAATCGATGCGTGTATTAATTAATAATTCTATTATAATTTTTGTATTAGTTAATAATTCTATTATAATTTTTGTATTAATTAATAATTCTATTATAATTTTTGTATTAGTTAATAATTCTATTATAATTTTTGTATTAATTAATAATTCTATTATAATTTTTGTATTAATTAATAATTCTATTATAATTTTTGTATTAGTTAATAATTCTATTATAATTTTTGTATTAATTAATAATTCTATTTATTAATAATTCTACGTGTATTAATTAACCCCTTAACTTGTACGCTCGAGTTAATTCGAGCGCGCTAAACAGGCCAAACCGTGAACACTCGAGATAATTCGAGCGGCGTTATATTTTATGCTGCTACAATTTTTCACACTCGAATATATAATCGAGACTTGAAAATAATAATGTGAAAGCAATGAAAAAGAAATGGTTTTATTGATATTTATCGTTCACATGGGATTGTAAGTTATAACAATTATTTATTCAGGAATAAAATATAGCCTTTTTCGATGGAACAAGCGCAGTATATCCAAATTCTTCAAAAATTCTTCGAAAAATTGATTTTTTTTGGCCGATTTATTTCCAAAAAAACTGTGAGTTAAGGGGTTAAACATTAAGACATTGCCTTTTTATAACGAACACAGCAAATTAAAATATAGTTTAATGTGCCACCGATCGGAGACAGTATGAAAATGCTTCTCTAGATTGGAACATTGACCCTCATTGGTCACTGTTTTTCGTTAATAACTCGTTAACAATGCCACGGAGAAAATTTTTGTGAAGGGAAAAGTTGCTCCGAATGATCTCAGTAATCTCTAATTTCCCTCGGAAGTATTATAATTTTGGGGCACCCTGTATACTCGTTGCGAGACAAAATACAGTAATGTCTCCCTAATTGACGCTTAGATTTTGTACAGAAATGGACGATTTGGGAAGAGGAGATACGATTATTCGAGCCTTGCGGCTCGTTTTTATAGTTGTTGACGATTCGTAACTATGAAAACGAACCGCAAGGCTCGATTAATCGTATCTCCACTTTCCAAATTGTCCATTTTTGTGCACAATTTGAGCGTCAGTAAGCGTCTCTAATTGACTCTCAGATTGTCCACAAAAATGGACAAATTAGGAAGAGGAGATACGATTATTCGATCTCTGCGGTTCATTTTTATAGTCAACGAATTATGTCAACGATTATAAAAATGAGCTGCAAGGCTCGAATAATAGTATCTCCGCTTCCCAAATTGTCCATTTTTCTGCATAATTTCGACGTCAATTAAGGAGACATTACTATACAGCAAATTCTTCCTAACTGACGCCCGGCTTGGAAACAAAAATGGACAATTTGGGAAGAGGAGACGCGATTGTTCGAGCCTTGCGGTTCGTTTTTATAGTTTAGAATTATTCCAAGTACAGTAAATTCTTCCTAATTGACACTCAAATTGCACACAAAAATGGACAATTTGAGAAGAGGAGATACGATTATTCGAACCTCGCGTCTCGTTTTCTTATAGTTGTTGACAATCCGAAACTATAAAAACGCACCGCGAGGCTCGAATAATCGTATCTCCAGTTCCCAAATTGTCCATTTTCGTGGACAAACTGAGCGTCAATTGGAGAGACATTACTGTACCAGGCCCGCAACGCAGCGTTTTCCACGCTGCTCGGACATTTTCGCTTACGAATATTCGCGCGCATCGCTTCGTCATCGGTAGACTGCGGATCTTTGTGCGAAATAAAAATTGTCTGCTGCTTTTGCAAAAGACGGAAGTCACTTGGAGATATCATCCTTTCTTTAACAATGTAAATTCGTTGCAAATAATACATATCGCAGTAATATGGGCTTTCAATCTTTTTATTGCTTCCAGTTGCAGTTACAGTAATGTCTCCCTAATTGACGCTCAGATTGTGCACAAAGATGGACAATTTCGGAAGAGGAGATACGATTATTCGAGCTTTGCGGCTTGTTTTTATAGTTATTGACAATTCGTAACTATGAAAACGAACCTCAAGCCTCGAATAATCGTATCTCCTCTTCCCAAATTGTCCACTTTTATGGAAAATCTGAGCGTCAATTGACCTTCAATGATCACTGTTTTTCGTTAATAACTCGTTAACGATGCCACGGAGAAAATTTTTGTAAAGGAAAAAGTTGCTCCGAATGATCACAGTAATCCCTAATTTCCCTAGGAAGTATTATAATTTTGGATCATATCCTGTATACCCGTCGCGAGACAAAATACAGTCATGTCTCCCTAATTGACGCCCAGATTGTCCACAAAAATGGACAATTTCGGAAGAGGGGATACGATTATTCGTGTCTTGCATCTCGTTTTTATAGTCGTTAATAATTCGTATCTATAAAAACAAACCTCAAGCCTCGAATAATCGTATCTCTTCTTCCCAAATTGTCCATTTTCTGAGCGTCAATTAGAGAGACATTACTGTACTGCCACTTCTCCACGACGAGTATACTCGTCAAGTGACTAGCTGATGACTGGTTAATAATCGGGGACTGACAACTGGAAAACTATTTCACAGGAAACATTTGTAAAAACGTGGGTCCAAACGGACCCAAGTGTACTGCGTCTGAAGGTCAACGGCGAAGTACCTGCGTACCACCTGTCCATCCCCGGCGTTCCTACGCTGTAACTACCTTAACGATCCTCTAACGAGTTCGCCGACCGGGGAGGGTCTCGGTGCAAATGATGTTAATCACGGTCACGTCCGCGTATGAAGCGCCCGAGACGTCTTCACCGGAAACAATGGGACACGCGGCGATTCCGCCGCGTTACAACGCCGCGCCGCGCCGGTTTACCGTTCCCGATGGCGTTAACGGGGCGCGTCGTTCGCTCACGCGAGACTATTTCGGGTCACGTATAGTATTCGGGGTCAGGTGAGGTAGCCGCCGGAGACCGGGGACAGCGTTAATTGCGTCTTGCTGACACGGGCTCCGATTACCATTCTCGGTGGCCGAGTGGCGAGTCCCTTCCGCGTGACTTTCACGAGAAAACTGCCGGCTTTTCGGTGTCGGCGCACCAGCCACTTCCTGAACACTTTCGTGCCACCGAAATACGTGTACATAGGTACACTTTTTCGTCATGTGTTCGCGGTCGCATTGTTTCGAATCGACTTCCGCGAGCCGGAAACCATTGGCATTTCTGCGAACAAGAGCACGCTTACGTGGATGCTGCGATACTTTCTATCGTTTCGTGTGAAAGTGTTTACGCAGAAGCGAGACTTATTGTGCCATTGGGTTGGGGAATAAGTTCGTAGCGTTTTTATTCGAAGGCGATTTTCTTTGTTGTTTTCGTTAAGCTCGCGAGGCAACCCAGGCTACCAGTTTTTCGGCGAATCCCATTGAACGAAGATGATCGAGAATCGTTTTATGATCGCAGTTCATTTTTTCGGCCAATTCACGACTTGTTTGGTGAGAGAGACTTTTGTTTTAAAAGATTGTTGGAAGCGTAACTGTTGTACGAGTCGCCAGAAGACTCGATTTCGTATGCATAAAATGCACTTTCTCGCGTAAAATGGAAATACTGTGAGTCGGACAAGTTAATTTAGATTTACAGTTAAAATGGCTTCGAGTGCAAAAGGTTAAACTTCGTGTCGTAGATTTGGCCAATTCACGACTTGTTCGGTGACCGTCCTCCTTCAAAAGTGCTTCGAGACGCTCTTCGTTGAATTCGGAAGGTCTTCCGCCGCGGGGCGTGTCGTCGACGTCAAAATCGCCATTTTTGCACTTCGCAAACCACTTTCGTGCCGTAGACTCGCTTATGACACCTTCTCCGTATACATTGCAAATGACCCGGGCTGCTTCGGCAGCTTTCTGGCCTCGATGAAAAGCGAAGAAGAGAAGGTGTCGAAAATGTTGCTTTTTATCTCCTGGATATTCCGTTTCTAAGCCTTAAAAGTAATAAAAAATTAAAGTACTCAAAAAGACGATTAGCACAGTTTTGTAGAGCAGAAAGAGCTCTATCGAACGAATATTATACACTTTGTCGAACAGCAAAAAATCGGTGTAAAATAAAAGAAAATATAACAACGCTACGAACTTATTCCCTAACCTAATATTTGTGCTAAATCTGTCGATCATTAAAAGTGACTGACCTGTGGTGATTTTTAACAAACGACTGAACTGAATTCGTACTTCTCGCAATTTTTATTATAATATACGAATTAAGATTATGCTAGATTTAAGAAATCTATTCTTTATACAAAAAGAGGCTTCATAATATTAGCGATTTCAAAACACAAAAAATGGTACAGTAAGTATAAATAGTACAAACTTAGTATAAATAGTATAGTAGTATAGTACTTAGTAATAATATAATAGTATAGTACTTAGTATATAATATAAGTGTAAATAGTACCATTTTGTGTTTCGAAATTGCTAAAATTATAAAGTCTTTTTTTGTGGAAAGAATAGATTTTCTAGAATTTCAAAACACACGAAATATGGTACAGTTTAAACTATTAATACTTACTGTATCATTTTTTGTGTTTTGAAATTGCTGAAATTACGAGGTCTTTTCTTATTTGTAGAAAGAATAGATTTCTTAATTATAGCATAATCTTAATTCGTATATTATAATAAAAATGGCGAGAAGCATGAATTCAGTTCAGTCGTTTGTGAAAAATCGACACAGTTCAAAGTCACTTTTAACCCTTTGCACTCGAGTGGTGACTCTGAGGCACCACTAAAATTTGTTATATCACCTTTTCAGATAATTTTGATATTAACAAAGTTTAGACATAATAAATTGTTAAGAGTGTAACTGTTGCGCGAGTCCCAAGAATCAATTTCGTATGCATAAAATGCATTTTGTCGTATAAAATAGAAATACTATAAGTTAGAAGAATGATCTTATATTTACAGTCGAAATAGCTTCGTGTGCAAAGGGTTAATGATCGACGGATTTATTTATTTATACTCGCAAATAGAGATATTCTTTAAACAGATTTTTTCCACATACTTCATTAAATTATATATCTCGTAAAAATGTTTTATTTGAACGAAACATGAAGCGAATCGAACATGTACAATATAATTACAGTAATTTCCACACTTTTCAAAGATATCGCAACGGCCAACTGGTTAAATAAAACTGGCGAAACGTGGAACCGTTAACAACAAACGAAAGAAACGACATTTCGCGACACTTCGGTCTTATTGTTCTCGTCGCAGATTCGAAACATAAACGCAGATCCTCGCAAACCACGTTGTAAGAATTTCAACTTCTACACAGCCGAACGACGAATGTCGTAAAAATACCGATTTCTGTGGCTCGAACGTTTTTTCTGGCATCGGCCGTTGTTCGGAGGAATTTCAGCGTTTCGACGTTCGGGCACAATGAATTATCCGAGCTTGAAAAACGTGTATCGAGAGTGTGAAAGACTCGATCAAGGCCGGCCAGGTCCGCGGAGCCACGAGCATCGATCAAAGTCGACCGGAATCAAAGGATTAAAACGCTTTCAGGCTTTCCTCGGGACCCGATGGCGACTTTTCAACGCTCCTCGTGGTTTTCAGGGCGCGCTACAAGTTTTTCTCTCGCTCCATTTATTCCCTTGACAGCCGACTGGCAGGCACGACCAGTTGGTAGCTGACCGAGAACCAAGCTAGCGAATCTCAACTTCGTCTTCGACGCTTAGCGATCGGCCGTTCCGCAAATTAATGGATCAACAACCACCGTGCATTTATTGTCGTCGCAGATTTCGGTCGAAACGCGAACTCGTTCACGGATTGTCGTTAGCATCGGCGATCTATAATCCTCTGCCAAATACATCCTCCAATTCTCTGCATGGCTAATCGAATCGAGTAAGCTTCGACTAGTGGCAAATTCGCTGTTCCAATTCAATATTCAGACATTTGAAATCGAGACCGCGCGATATTTTCAATCGTTTTCTTTCGAATCGATTTCTTAAGTAAAAAGACATTTTTTAATCGAAGGCTGAAATTATTCATGCTATTGCTCGGATACTGCATATTTAAGGTGACAAAAGTTCTGTTTAACATTTGTCAAAAAATAACAATGTACATACATATATTCAATTTGTTAATTGATTTAGATAATTAGGTTATGATGTATAAGCAATTGTAATCTAATTACAATATAATAAATTATAACCTTGACATAACCTTGACATTTGTCAAAAAATAATAACGTGCATACGTATATTAAACTAGTTAATTGAGTTAGATAATTAGGTTATGATGTATAAGCAATTGTAATCTAATTACAATATAATAAATTAATTGAAATTAATTCCAATGTAATAAATTAATCGCAATTAATTACAATATAGTAAATTAATCGCAATTAATTACAATATAGTAAATTAATCGCAATTAATTACAATACAGTAAATTAATCGCAATTAATTACAATATAGTAAATTAATTGCAATTAAATATAATATAGTAAATTAATTGCAATTAATTACAATATAGTAAATTAATTGCAAATAATTACAATATAGTAAATTAATAGCAATTAATTACCATATAATAAATTAATTGCAATTAATTACGATATAATAGATTAATTCCAATAAATTACAATATAGTAAATTAATTACAAGTAATTACAATATAATAAATTAATTGTGATAAATTAATTACAATTAATTAATCGCAATGAATTAACTGTATTGACATAATATATACAAAATTGTATTGGTATAATAAATACAAAATTAATTATAATCACATCATAATTAAATCTAATGCTCTATCGATTTACCCAAGAATTAATTGTTCCCTCTGATACACTGTATAATTACTTGTCGATTAACTATACCACCAAAGAATTTGTTCAAAATCGAACAACAACTCCTCGAGTTTTCTCCACGGCATAGTTTCCTCAACTATGCGACGAGTCTGTCTCTCCTGAGCTGGATGTCCGAGACCGCTTCGTGGTCTCTAATTGGGAAAACCTGCCGGCATTTTTTATAGGCGATCGACCCAACACGATGATCAGATAAATGACCGTGACGTTAATTGCACCCAAAAGCCTCAATCGATAGAGAGTATCGACTTTTTTTCTTCCCCCAGACAGCGCTTCCACCGCGTTCGGAAAAATCATCGAAGCGTCTTGAAACGTGTCGATCGACTTTGGTCATTGTTCTCTCTGTTACGCTGACGAGAGCAGCGAAGGAGCTCGGAGGAAATCGTGCCGCTGCCATATTTGAAACTGGTTAATGGTTAACTATGTTCGTTTTGTTTCTTGCAACATTTGCCGCGACCGGGGCAACCTATTTCTCTAGCTTCGTAGCTCCGAGACCTGTGAATCTTGCGCGTCCAAACGCGAATCATTCTGCGCAACGCTTTCTTGCGCGATCGTAGGAGTTGCGCTGTTTTTTGCGACGCGAGGTTTCTTCAAACTATAGGCCGCTGAACTGCTTATGGTTTTGCGCCGCGGATGTTCGCGCCGAACCGAACAAACAACGGGAACTTATGCTAGAACCTGTTCGAATGATTAACTAAAAAAAGAAAGTGAATTCTGACGAGGTAAAGTCTAATGTAATGCTTGATGTAGAAGTAAGTAATTCTGTTTCTTGCGACTGGTGCAACGGATCTTTATCAACGCCAAAACCTATCGACATCTTGTACCGTATATCTACAGGATGTTCCAAAAATGTCTCGCGATCCCGACATGGGAGGTTCTTGAGGTCATTTGAAAAAACGATCTACGTACCGAGCATTACAAGTGACCGGTTCGTCCGATCTCGTGAAAGCTATGTGATTTATTTAGTCTTCGAGCAGTTTTTTTATTGTAATCGGAGTTTGCGGATCTTTATGCAAAATAAACAATATATCTGTTAATTGAATAGAAAATTCGTTGTTCCTTCGATCGTTTCGATGGATTCAAAATAACATACAGATTTTTCTATAATTATGTTAACAACTAGAAAGAGTGAATCATTTGAAGAAACTTTTTCTTTAGCGAAAATGCGATCCGCGGCTTCGTTTGCGAGTTATTAAGGAAAAACCGGTGACCAATGAGAGGGCGAGCTCGCCTAGGGCTAGGCGGCCGAGCCAATCGGCGGAACCGGGCTTCGACCGCTCGTTGGTTCGGCCGCTTCGCGCCAGCTAATCTCGCCCTCCCGTTGGTCACTGTTTTTCCTTAATAACTCGTAGGCAAGCTCCGGTAGCGCGAGACGGCCGAGTAAACTAGCGCCCGAAGCCCAGTTCCGCGGTGACCAATGAGAGGCGAGCTTGACTGGCGCGACGCGGCCGAGCCAACGAGCGCACGGAGCCCAGTTCCGCTAGTTGACTCGGCCGCCTCGCGCCAGTCGAGCTCGCCTCTCATTGGTCACCGCGGAACTGGGCTTCGTGCGCTCGAGCTCGAGCTCGACTGGCACGAGGCGGCCGAGTCAACTAGCGGAACTGGGCTCCGCGCGCTCGTTGGCTCGGCCGCCTAGCGCCAGCCGAGCTCGCCTCTCATTGGTCAGCGTTTTTCGTTAATAACTCGCAAACGAAGCCGCGGATCGCATTTTCGCTAGGGAGAAAGTTTCTTCAAATGACCTCACGAGCCTGCATTTCTAAATCGCGAGACATTTTTAGGACACCCTGCATTTTAAACAACCGCTTTTTAAACGAACGTTGTATTCTCTTCAGCTCAGCTGCCGAGGGAAGAAATTTTGAACACGTTCCATGAATAAAGATAAATAAAAGAACAGAAAAGCCCGTCCTCGCTTGTTACGCAAAAATTTTCATTCTACTTTCTTCACTTCATCGTGGCCGAGCAAGAATAAAGAATTCCGTTCAGGAACATTAAAACGACCTACAAATGACTTCGAAAAATTCAGTAAAATATTTGTCGTCTCCATTAACGTATTCAACGTAAAAAGGAAAACCTAAAAAAATACATTCGACGCTTTTTCTATAAAATCAATTTACCGGTTATTTACCAGTTATTTCAAAACGACACTGATCGACTCGCATCCTGTACACATGTACGTAACTGCAGCGAGTCGTGGATAAGCGAGAACATTGAAACTACGAATTTTTCTCACAGCTTAAAATGCGGTTAGTTGACCGGTCTGGTAGGTTCGGTGTTCAGCACGAAGATCCATGGCCAAGTCATTATTATCAGCGTCTCCTTGTTGCTCGCAGACTTTCGTGCGTCATAGTACGTCTGGTTGGCTCGGAATCGATCGCGAATCGGTCAGCGCAAGGTAGAAGAGCTCGCAGACACTCGGTCGGCTCTCCAAAGAGGCAGCGTCCTCTACGTTAAGATTAAACAGGAATATACAGGGTGTCCCAAAATTATGGTATTTCCGGAAAATGTGGGGTTCCTGAGATCATTCGAAGTAACTTTCTCCTTTACAAAAATGTTCTCCGAGGCATCGTTAACGAGTTATCAACGAAAAACACTGACCAATGAGAAGCGAGCTCGGCTAGCGCGAGGCAGCCGCGCCAACGAGCGCGCGGAGCCCAGTTCCGTTCATTGGCTCGGCCGTCACGCGCCGGCTGATCCCGCCAGTTGGCTCGGCCGCCTCACGCTACCGGAGCTCGCCTCTCATTGGTCACTGTTTTTCGTTAATAACTCGCAAACGAAGCCGCGGATCGCATTTTCGCTAAGGAAAAAGTTACTTCAAATGATCTCACGAATCCCTCAGTTCCCGGAAATACAATAATTTTCGGACACCCTGTATATCTTCTCGCGCTGGAACTCTCGCGAAAGTTGTGGGGGGAAAAGAAAGAAGAAACAAGTTCGCGTTCTTGCGGCGGGCAGGTGTTTCCTCGAAGGCGAAGTCGTCAGATATGATTTCGCGATCGGAAAGCACGCAGCCAATTTAGCAGCGTGACTGTTCCGCGTACGCGGGCCGCGCGTCTCTTGCTCACAATAAAGATCAACGGGCCCCGATATCGAGCGAACTTTCTATTCCCGTTTCGAGCATCTAATCAATACATCCGACGTGCCCGCGGAGTTTCTAATTTATTAGAACATCGATTCTAATTAACGTTCGACGATCTCTCCGGTGCCGGGAGGCGCGCCTCTCTAAATCATAAACGGGTGCAGAGGCTTGTTAAGCATCTCCCGGCCGCGCTTATGGCAACTTCCGTTGCAGCCGCGCAAAGACCAGAAAGGGTTCGAGTTCGGGCTGGCTGGCTGGCAATCAGGCCGGATTCCAAAGAGAT